>NC_053027.1:538033635-538300537 GCF_003073215.2 Triticum urartu | reverse complement strand
ACGGATGCGTCTTGCCGTCGTACTTCTCTGGTACATCTGGTTTGAAATTCTTCGTGCTGGGCCACTGGACTTGCCGCAGCTCACGAGTGAACGCAGGGCAACCTACCGAGTACGGCAAGTCGCCTGGTTCCCCTGGCGCATGCATGTCAACAGAGGGCCCAGCGCGCTGGTCTGATTGACGTCGCGCTTCCCTTCGGCGCTCGATGCGAGTAAGAGCGTCTTCTTGTTGTCGTTCTTGAAGAACTTGGCGCTGATCGCGACGAGCTCGCGGATCTGACGACGCGGTGGAGTCGCTGTCGAGGTGGATCCGGCGAGTCGGCGATCTCGGCCTTCGGGGCGGAGAGTGCACAGTAGCTGCACCCCCACTAGTCTTGTCGTCTCCGGCTCGTGCCTGGCTGGCTTGCCGCGGCTGCGATGTGCTCGGTTGCCGTGGAGTGTCGCCGTTGGCGAAGCCGATGAGGCTCTGTATGGTTGCCCTCCAATTGTCGATCTTGTCCGCCGTTGGAGGGTAGTCTAGGAGCAGCTGAGCTCGCGCCAAAGCTTCTGCTGCAGTGGCGGGCGGTGGTGGCGAATGATGCGAGGAGCGGGATATGCTCGGACTTCTAACCACGTTAGAAGGAGCAATATCCTGTCCAGGCGACCGTGCCTCGCTCGTGCCAGCATGTTGGCGTGCATGGTGGTCCTGAGCGCTCCGAGATCCACCAGCCCGACCTTGGTCTAGCAAACGCATGGTACCGTGAGTACCATGACGCTGCCGGTCTCGCGCTTCCTGAGACAGGCGCGGTGCGTGTACGGACGCCGAGGTCTTGGAGTGCGCCCGGTCGTTGTGGGAGCCAGCTACGCCGCCGATGGGCAGCGCAGCCTCGCCCTTGGACCTGGCAGCACCGTGAGCTCCCTCGTCTACGCCCGTTCTTCCGCCGGCGCCCGCTCCATCAGCCGTTTGTCCCGGCTGTGGTGGGTAAGGCGCGGACAGAGCAGCCGCCTCCGAAACCTTCTTCTTCGGCGGCATGTTGATGAAGATGATGAAGATCTAGCTCGCGAGAACGCCGGATCTGGTTCACACAACTTCGACGCCCCCTACCTGGCGCGTCAAAGATGCCGGGGTACTGATCCACGGGCACCTATGGGACCGGCGGACCGGGTCCCTTTCGGTTCGGCGGGGGCGGAGATCGTGCAAAGAGCGGATCGAGGCGATGCACGAGAGCGATTTACCCAGGTTCGGGCCGCACGGATGCGTAAAACCCTACTCCTGCTTTGTGGTTTGTATTGATTTCTTGCTCGGGAGCGCGGAGTCCTACAGTACACACCCGTAGCTAACAAGACCGAGAGTGAGTGTTCGAACTAGCTAACCCCCCTCTACGTTGCACACGGGCCTCCTTTTATATGCTCAAGGGGTTACCGACAGGTGGCAACGGAGGTAAAGGGCAAAAATGGAAAGGTGCTGTGGTAGGCACAGCTACCTGCTACAGTGTATCATACCTAACCCTGACGGCAGGGGACAAGGGCCTTAAATGCCCGTCTGTGTCGCCTAAACAGTGCGAAAAGGGACCGCCAGGGACGCCACCGTTCGCCACGATGGCGATCTTGTCAGCGCCGCTTGCCACCGCACGCCGCTGGCTGCACAGCCTCCCGCCACGTACGCCTGGAAGGGCCCCAGAGTGACACGTTGGTGGATGTGCTGGAGCGCGGGCCCAGGGAGGTGGCTTGCCGCGGCAAGCGTCTTGCCGTTGTCGTTGTCTTGTCGCGCCCGGGAGCTTGCCGCTCACCGGGCCTTGCCGGGGCGCGTGGTGCGCCGCGGCAAGTTCCTCGCAATGCCTTGGGTGGCCTTCCCGGCAAGCTCCTCTTGCCGGGGCCTTGGGATGCTTTTTTTGGCCTTCCCGGCAAGCTCCTCTTGCCGGGGTCTTGTTTTCTTGGCTTGGACACTTTGTTCTTGAATGGCTCCAAAGGAACCACGGAGGACCTTGGCGGTCACCCGGCAAGCCTTGCCGTGGGATGCTGCGACTGCCCGTGGACAAGTTCGGGATACTAGGGTACCCCTACTCTAGTACACCGACAGGAGCCCCCGGGCCTGGGCCATACACGGTGCCGAGCGCTGTTGGGCCAGGCCCAAAACAGGGCACGGGCACGCGCGGCCTAGGTTACGCCGTATCTTACTCCATATCCACCGCGCCCTCCCCGAACGGCACGCGTCGAATGCGGCGTTGTGGGAGAGATCGTGGGGGTTTCTTTATTCGGAAATGCGGAACGTCCGCCCCCTCCCTCTTTATAAGCAGGGGAAACGGGGGCAGTTCGCACATTCGCCCGTTGCTGTTCCCAATCTCGGAAATCTCCGCCGCTCTCTCGCCTTCCCAAAGCCGAAAGAGAGAGAGCAGCGCCCCGCCCCCCATCGCCGCCAACATCACCAACGCCGTCGACCTCCTCCACTGCTTCCGCCATGGCTCCAAAAGCCGACAAGGGGAAGGCCGTGAAGTCGACCGAGGCGCAGCGGCTCGCGGCGTTGCGGAAGGAGCGCGCAGTTCCCCCCCCCCCCAAGCTTGCCGCGAAGGAGCTGAGGGAGAACTACTACCTCTTCTGGTCGGCGGAGACACGAGCGCACCCGCGCACAAAGGTACTCCCCGCCGTCGCTTGGAAGAAGGCCCCGAATGGATACCCCTTCTTCGCTCTGTTCTTCTACTGCGGGCTCTGCCCGCCTTTCTCTGATTTCTTCTGTGACATTATGAATACCTATGGATTCCATCTCCTTGACTTCACCCCCAATGCCGTCCTGACCATGGCAGTTTTCGCACATCTCTGCGAAAACTTTGTCGGAGTCCTTCCCAACGTAGCCCTCTTCCGCCATTTCTTCATACCCCGAGTAGAGAGAGGAGAGCCTCTATCCGGCGGAATTGCCTGGATCTCAAGGGCCGACAAGAAGGAAACCTATCTGGAGGGAGAGTTCCGCGGCAAGTGGGAGGAGTGGAGAGCAGATTGGTGCTGGATTGACGAGGAGAATCCGCAGCCATTCACCACCCGGTGCCAAACCCCAGTAGCACGCGGCAGCGATTGGAGCGACGTGGCCCCGGAAGACGACAGGCTGAGGATTGCCGTCACCAGGATCTTGCGCCTCAGGCTTGCCAGGCTTACTGTTGGCGCTGTTGGCGCAGAATTCCTTCGCCGCCGCATCACCCCCCTGCAGGAACGGGGGAGGCCCACTTGGGAATTCAAGAACGCGGCAGACATTATGAGGCTGCGGCCGGGCCTCAACTACAACTTCACAGTCTTGGAGCTCAACGCAATGCTGCAGGAGCTGTTCAAATATGACCCCCAACATCCCGAGGTGTTCAGGTTGCCGGGGGGCGTCGTCCCGTTGTGCAACAATTCCGCGCTCGACCGCATCCGTGCAATGATGCCGGAGTGCGACTCGCACGGGATTGTGCCAACTTGGCAGGAGCCTGCCGATGAGGTCGTGCAGCAGTTCTTCGACGACTTGGTGGAAGTGCCAGTCCGCCCCGACGAGAAGGACGGCCTCACCCGCGACACCACGGATGCGGAGTTGGCGCTCATCGCCACTAGGCTGGAGGAGGCAGCGGCAGCCGCAGCCGCGGGCGAGTTCGGATTCACTGTGGAGGAGGCTAATGCAGCGGAAGCGGCAAGCCGTGCCGAGCGAGGGGAGCCCGCCGGCAAGAAGGAGCTTGCCGGGCGTGGCGCTGAGCCGAGCGAGCCCGCCAAGGACACGAGCGGCTCGTTGGAAATCAACTCTTATTCCTCCTCATCTTCGAGCAGCTTGCCGCAAGCAGAGCCTCCATCCCCACCAAGAAGGCGTCTCCGCAAGGTCGGTGATGTGGCGGAGCGGCAAGCGGGTCAACAGTCGCCATGCCGCGTGACACGCTCAACCGCGGCAAACACCGTTGCCGCGGGAGTGCCTCATGCTGCGACGGCAACTGGAGCGGAGTCTAGCCGGACCACCGCTTCAGTCCCTGCCGCTACTCACGCCGCGCCGACAGCCAGAGCGGGGTCGTCTCAGCCCACCGCCACCGCTCCCGCCAAGCGGCCAAGGGAAGCTACCCCTCCACCTCCTCACGCCGGGCGCGCACCGGACTTCGACTTCTCCGCGTTCAGCTCCGACGAGGAAGAAGAAGAAGAGTAAGCTTCTCTTGTTGTGCTTATAGTTCTTCGATTCTTGCTGTTTTGTCTTGTTTCTCACTTGCTTTTCCCTGAACCTGTTCCTCTTCAGGACTCTGGCCCAGAGAGCGGCTAAGAGAGCTAAGGCCCCGGTGATCGTCATCGAGGACGAGCCCACTACGACAGCAGGTGGCGCGCCCGAGACAACCTTGCCGGACCCGGCGACTTTCCTCCAGGGCAGCCCCCAGCGTAAGTGTATGATTTACTTTCTGCTGCGAGGCACGCTTAGGTACTTGTCTTTGCTGATATCTGCTTGTTGACTTGTGTAGGAGCCGAGCAGCCTCACCAGGAGCCAAGGGAGAATCCCCCAACAAGGGAGAATTCTCCGGCAAGGGAGGGCTTCCCGGTAAGGGAGAAGTCTCCGGCAAGAGAGGGTTCTCCGGCAAGGGAGAAGTCTCCGGCAAGGGAGGGTTCTCCGGCAAGGGAGAAGTCTCCGGCAAGGGAGGGATCTCCGGTAAAGGACAGCACCAGCGGCCCCCCGACGGCGGAGACCACAACTGCAGAACCTGGTGCAGGTACTCCTCTTGCTTCGAAACTTCCCTTGGGTTCTTCTTCTTTTGATCTTCTTGAGTTTTTGCTGGATTTTTACTTGACTCTTCCCCCTTTTCCGGCCGTCAGATCCATCCGCTGCGGAGCAGATGGAAACCGAGGTCGCCGCCGACGAGGCAACCGGTGCTGGCGATGCCGCCGGCGCAGAGGCCGCTAAGGCCGACGCCGCGGCAACTGGCGAGGGGTCCGGCGATCGCACTGACGGCCCTGAGGCCGTAGGAGCGTCAGACGCTACACCGACCGCCGACCCGTCCGCCGCTGCTGCAGCGCCTGGCTCCGGAGAGCCCCAGCCGAGCGTCTACCTGAAGGCCGGCGACGACGTCTTCATCAATCTTCCCTGGGCATCAAGCTCCAGAGCGCCGGCCGAGGGGGAGATCTTCGACGGAGAAGTGCTTGCCTCCGCGGGGCTGACGCTGGTCGACGCGCCAAGCAGCAGCAGCAACGAGCCCGAAGAAGAGCGGTTGCTGCGGAAGTTGGTGTCGCTCTACCGCGCGCGACAGGCCAAGCTGGAGTCCCGTGAGGCACTTGTCGCGAAGGCGGGATCAGACATTGAAAAGCGCGCGGAAGAGCTCGGGGGCTTCCACCGGGAAGCCCTCCGATCCCTGGCGGAGGAGCGGGAGCAGCTCGTTGAAGCGCGGAAGGCCTTTCTCCTCGAGAAGGCTGAAGCCGAAGAGCGCCAGCGACTTGCCGCTGTGAAGCTAGCCGCGGAGGAGGGCGAGCTGGCGCAGCGGAAGGTCAATCTTGACGCCCACGAGGAGGAGCTTGCCTCGCGCGAGGAGAAACTTGGTGGAGCCCTCAAGCAAGCGGAGGACGCTGCCGCCGCCGCCGAGGCCGCCAAGGAGGAGTTGAAGATGAAGGTGGCGCGGCTGGAGGCCGATCTCTCCGAGAAGGGCAAGGAGCTCAGCGCCGCCAAGGTCTCCAACGTGGATCTTGAGTTGAAGCTAACAACTTTGACCAAGACTCTGGACAGCACCAAGAAGCGGGAGGCGGCCTTGAAGGAGGAAATCAAGGCTGACAAGGCGCTGCTGGAGAGTGCTGCTACCGCCCAGAACGCCTTCAGGGAGACCGTGACGCACTGGACGGAGAGTCTTGTGAACGCCGCCACGGACATCGACAAGGAGCTGGCGCAACTGGGGATGGAGGATCTCGGGTATCCCTCCGACGACAACCTCCAACCCAGCGCCAAGCTCATTCTATTCTTCAAGGGCGTGGCGACGGCCCTTCAGCGACTCCGGGAGAGGATCCCCAAGCAACTGGCTGACGAGTCGCGCAGGATCTGCGCGGGGGCCCTCCCGAAAGTATTGATGAAGGTGGCCTTCCGCAATCCGGGCCTCCGCCTCACCAACATCCTCAGGACCTTGCCGCCAGAGGCTGATCTGGAGGAGCTCAAAGCCCTTGTCGCACCCATTGTGGACAAGGTGAGCGGGATCAAGAGGGTTGAAGGCGATCGCGTAGATTAGGCCGCCCATTTCTTCTTTCCTTGTCGCTGTTTATCATGTTATGAAAACAATCTATTAGAGCTGCGACAAGCTATCTTTGTAATATAACTTTATTCTGGGTATTATTTGCAATGTCATTCCCTTTACTTGACTCTTTGCTTTGTATGCTTTTACCCTACGCTTTTATGGAACTTGCCGGTGCAGGCACCTTGGCCGCGAGCGCTGAGTGCGGAACGTCAGCAGTCTGCTGGCGGTGCCGCTACCGGCAAGAAACCTTGTCGCGACTAGTTGCAGCTCACTTAAGTTGTCGAGCGGACTCGAAACAAAGTAAGGGCGCTAGCAGCTCACTTAATTTGTTGAGCGGACTCGAAACAAAGTAAGGGCGCTAGCAGCTCACTTAATTTGTTGAGCGGACTCAAAACAAAGTAAGGGCGCAACTAGCTACGAGTTGGTTCCTCCGCGCACAGGTTTTCCATACAAAGTGCGGTCGTTCAAGGGAAATAACTTAAATTTAAAAAATCTGATTGCTCAAACTTTGGCAACTTAGCTTTTCTGTTGTTTGCTTCCCGGCAAGGCGAAACTTTCTTGAACGACGCCTGGTCCATACCATCATCTTCTCCTCTCTCCCCCGGCAAACTTGTGGGCGAGGGGAACATTCCTTTCAAAAGAAAGAAAAGACAATACAGATATGGAGCTTTACGGCTCGTTATTGCTTACCGTGGAGTAGGTGCTGCACAAATTGTCAGATCATATATGCCAAAAAATAGAAAGCATAAAATCGACAAAATGCACGGGGCACATGAGCTTTATTTATGCACGGGTTCTGCGCCCGGCTTTGTACAAAGGATTACATGCAACAGTGGCAAGACTTGTACAAAAGGTGGTTGCCGGAACAGGTTCCGGCAACCGCGCCTTACGGGTAAAACTTACGAAGATGCTCAATGTTCGAGGAGTTGCTCACCGGAATTCCATCTTCGGTCTCAAGGTGGACAGCGCCAGGCCTAGTGACTCGTTTCACCCGGTAAGGGCCTTCCCACTTCGGCGTCAACTTGTTGGAATTCTTGGTGGACTGAACGTGCCGAAGAACAAAGTCGCCTTCCTCGAGACTTCTGGCATTAACTTTGCGGCTATGGTAGCGGCGCAAAGCTTGCTGGTAGCGAGCAGCTCGCACAGCAGCCTGAAGACGGTCTTCCTCAAGGAGCAGCGCGTCATCTTGTCGCAGCTGCTCTTGCTCAAGCTCATCATAAGCGAGCACTCGAGGTGACCCGTATACGAGTTCCGTGGGGATAACTGCCTCTGCTCCATAGACTAGAGCGAAAGGTGTCTGGCCAGTGGCTCGATTTGGTGTCGTCCTGATCGACCAAAGAACCACCGGCAGCTCCTCGATCCAGTTTCTTCCACACTTGTGCAGCCTGTCGAAAGTTCTGGTCTTGAGCCCGCGCAGCACTTCAGCATTTTCCCTCTCCCCTTGACCGTTGCTTCTCGGGTGAGCAATAGAAGCGAAGCAGACCTTGGCGCCAAGATCTTGGACGTACTGCATGAAGGTGCGGCTCGTGAATTGTGTGCCGTTGTCGGTGATTATCCTGTTAGGGATCCCGAAGCGGCAAACAATCGACCTGAAGAACTTGATGGCTGACTGTGCGGTCACCTTCCTCACTGGTTCCACTTCCGGCCACTTTGTGAACTTGTCGATTGCAACGTACAAGTACTCAAAGCCCCCGACAGCTCGGGGAAAGGGGCCGAGGATATCGAGCCCCCAGACCGAAAATGGCCAGGATAAAGGGATCGTCTGGAGAGCTTGAGCTGGTTGGTGTATCTGCTTGGAATGGAACTGGCACGCTTCACACTTGGTTACTTGTGCAGTTGCATCCTGGAGGGCTGTTGGCCAGAAGAAACCTTGCCGGAATGCTTTGCCGACAAGTGCTCTTGCGCCAATGTGGTGGCCACATATGCCTCCATGTCGACAAGCTTGCCGGAGCAAAACTTGTCAGAAGCTTCTGCTTCAACGGAACAAACCCTAGGGCTTGCCGGAGCATCTTGCTCCTCAGCGCTCTTGGTGTTGGTCTTGGCTGCTGCGGGAACATCCGCTTCTAAGGCGAGAAGCTGCGTTTTTGCCGGAGCTTGACGTTCCCCGACAAGTTTGCCGGAGCAAAACTTATCAGGAGCTTCTGCTTCAATGGAACAAACCCTAGGGCTTGCCGGAGCAGACTGCTCCTCAGCGCCTTCGGCGTTGATCTTAGGGACCTTCTTGGCGGCGGCTTCGGGAAGCTCTACCGGCAAATAGTCACCAGAAATCAACTTCCTCTTTTTGCTCTGTCCAGTTGATGGTGTTACGGACGGTTGAGTCAGCTTGAGCACAAAGATCCCTGGTTCCGCAGGTAGCTTAAGTGCGGCGCACTTTGACAGGCCATCGACAATGGCGTTCTGAGCTCTTGGAACATGCTCCATTTGTAGGCCGTCAAAGTGCTCTTCTAGCTTTCTCACTTCGTCAACGTAAGCTTCCATCAACGGACTCTGATAATTCTTGTTTACTTGGCGGACGACAAGCTGTGAGTCACCCCTGACAATGAGCTTCTTGATCCCAAGGTCTGCCGCGATCCTGAGACCGGCAAGCAACCCCTCATACTCTGCAGTATTGTTTGTTGCCTGCTCCTTGGGAAAGTGCATCTGGACTATGTACTTGAGGTACTCTCCGGTGGGTGCGACAAGCAGCACACCAGTGCCGGCGCCTTGCAACGAAAAGGCACCATCAAAGTACATCAGCCATTCTTTGCTTGCTTCCTTGACGGGGATGCTCATTTCTGGAATTTCCTCATCTGGTGTTGGCATCCATTCTGCTATGAATTCTGCCAATGCTCTGCTTTGGATAGTTGAAGTGCTCTCAAACTTGAGGCCAAAGCTTGACAGTTCTAGTGCCCACTCAACAATCCTGCCTGTCGCTTCTGGATTCTGTAGTATCCTCTTTAGCGGAAAGCGAGTGACAACTGTGATCTCGTGTGCTTGGAAGTAATGGCACAGCTTTCTCGAGGCCATGAGGAGGCCGAAAAGCAATTTCTGCACGCCAGAGTACCTTGACCTAGCCCCCTGCAGGAGGGAACTGACAAAGTAAACTGGGCGCTGCACCATTTTCTTCTGTGTCTCCTCTCGCATCTGCGCAGATCCATCTTTGTCGGGACCAGAGCTTGTCGGGGAAGCCCCCTGCTTGTCGCTGGATGCGCTTGCCGTGGTTGCTGGCTCGTCATCTGCCTCCCTCTCTGCTACTAACGCAGCACTAACCACTTGATTGGTTGCCGCTATATACAGCAGCAACTTCTCTTGTGGCTTAGGTGCGACAAGTATTGGAGGGGAGGACAGGTATCTCTTCAAGTCTTGCAGCGCAGCCTCCGCTTCCGGAGTCCATCTCATTGGACCTGCCTTTTTCAATAATTTGAAAAACGGCAGGGCGCGCTCAGCAGACCGAGAGATAAACCTGCTAAGAGCAGCCACACAACCGGCAAGTTTTTGTACATCCTTGACGCGCTTGGGTGCTTCAATCTGCTCAATGGCCTTGATCTTGTCGGGATTGGCTTCAATTCCCCGCCGAGACACGAAGAACCCGAGAAGCTTGCCGGAGGGAACTCCAAACACACACTTCTCTGGGTTGAGCTTGAGGCTGATCTTGCGCAGATTTGCAAAGGTTTCGTCCAAATCTTGAATCAGAGTTGCCCTGTCCTTGCTCTTGACCACTATATCATCCATGTAGGCTTCCACATTTCTGTGTATTTGCGGCTCAAGGGCGACATGGACTACTCTTGCAAATGTTGAACCAGCATTTTTTAATCCGAAAGGCATTCGTACGAAACAGTACGTGCCACATGGAGTAATAAATGCGGTCTTCTCCTCATCCTCTTCTGCCATGAAGATCTGATGATATCCTGAATATGCGTCAAGAAATGAAAGCAAATCACATTCGGCTGTGGAGTCAACAATCTGGTCAATGCGCGGCAAAGGAAATGGGTCTTTGGGACAAGCTTTGTTAACATCGGTAAAATCGATACAAAGTCTCCATTTCCTGTTTGCCTTGCGCACAACTACAGGATTGGCCAACCACGTGGGATGGAGCACTCCTCTGACAAGGCCTGCTGCTTCCAATTTCTTGATCTCTTCTGCAATGAACTCTTGGCGCTCCACTGCTTGTTTCCTAACCTTCTGCTTGACGGGCCGCGCATGAGGACAAACGGCAAGGTGGTGCTCAATCACTTTCCTGGGAACACCGGGGATGTCAGACGGTTGCCACGCAAACACATCGACATTCGCCCGCTGGAAAGCAACGAGCGCGCTTTCCTATTTAGGGTCGAGAGTGGCACTGATGGTGAAGGTACCACCAGTGCCGTCCTCCTTGGCGGACACCTTTTTCGTCTCTGGCGGAGCTGCCATCATCTTCTTACACTTGCCGGTGGAGCTCGATGGTGCGTCCTCGACGGCAGCGCAGCACTCCGAAGAGGTGCGCTTGCCGGAGTGGGCATCAGAACTCTTGCCGGACTTGGTCTTCTTCCCCCCGGGAGCTTCAGCGGCAAGTGACTCGCGCTCTGCTGCGGCTGCTGCTTCCCGGTAGATCTTGTCGGCACAGATAAGAGCATCTTTCTTGTCGCCAGCGACAGAGATGACGCTTATCGGGCCTGGCATCTTCAGCATATTATATGCGTAGTGAGAGGCTGCCATGAACTTGGCGAGTGCTGGACGGCCAAGTATCCCATTGTAAGGCAATGGAATATCGGCAACGTCAAATGTGACCCTCTCAGTCCTGAAGTTCAGCTCGCTGCCAAATGTTACGGGCAGCGTGACTTTCCCCTTCGGCTTGCTCCTTCCCGGGTTGATTCCTTGGAATGTGCCGGTCTCTTCGAGCTCGCTGTCAGGGATTTGGAGTTTCTGGAGTACAGCGGAGGAGATCAGGTTCAAGCCGGCCCCGCCATCAACTAACATCTTAGTGACCTTGAGGTTGCGGATAGTTGGTGAAACCAACATCGGCAAGCACCCGACCGCAGTTGTGCGATCAGGGTGGTCCTCAATGTCAAAGATGATAGGCGTGCTGGATCATTTCAGAAGTTTGCGCGATTCGACAGGTGGTTCCACTGCATTGACTTCCCGCACCCACTACTTGAGTTGGCGGTGTGAAGTGTGCAAAGAAGCACCGCCGTCAACGCACAAGACCTCTGTGGCTTTCTGAAACTCCTGCTCACTGGTCTCAACATCATCCATGTCTTCGTCGTCGTCGTCGTCTTCATCGTTGTCGTGGCCGCGGGGAGGTCTGTCTCCTTGCCGCTGCTTGGCCTTGCCGCGGCGTCCTCCCCGGCCGACGCGTTTCTTGCCGGATTCTCCAGCACCTCCTTGGGCCCTCTCCTTGTCGCGTCGCTCGTACTCAGCCTTTTGCTGCTGGACAAGCTGCTCGACCTTCTTGCAACTCTGGAGGTCATGGCCCTTGGTGCGATGAATCTTGCAGTATTGCTTGTCGGAGCCGTCCTGCTTGTCGGCGACTGCCACAGCCTGGCAGTTGTTGCACGCAGCAACCTCCTTGCCGGAGCTACCAACTTTGGCCTTCTTGGCGCCACCTTTGTTGTCGGACTGCTCAACGACTAGCACCTCTTTGCCTTTCTTCTTCCTGTTCCGCCGCCGGTTTTTCTTTGCCGGGGTGGCATCCTCACTGTCAGATCCTTCTGCTCCGGTCTTCTCTCCGGGGAGTTTCCTCCCTTCCTCAGCACGTGCACACTTGTCGGCCAGGGCATACAGCTCACTGACGTCTCTTATCCTGCACATCGCCATCTCCTCCCGCATCCTGCGGTTACGCACGTTCTGATGGAACGCGCTGATGACCGCGGCGGGGTGGACGTCTGGGATGTTATACTGTACACGGCTGAACCTCTGAATGTACTTGCGCAGGGGCTCTCCTTCCTTCTGGGCGAGCAGATGAAGGTCACTCTCTTGGCCATGAGGTTTGTGGCCGCCTGTAAAGGCGCCGACAAACTGATGGCATAGATCAGCCCAGGAGGATATGGAGTTATCCGGCAAGTGCATGAGCCAGGACCTGACGTTGGGCTTGAGCACCAGCGGGAAGTAGTTGGCAAGGATCTTGTCGTCCCGCCCCCCGGCAGCCTGCACCGTGATGGTGTCGATGCTGAGGAACACGGATGCGTCTTGCCGTCGTACTTCTCTGGTACATCTGGTTTGAAATTCTTCGTGCTGGGCCACTGGACTTGCCGCAGCTCACGAGTGAACGCAGGGCAACCTACCGCGTACGGCAAGTCACCTGGTTCCCCTGGCGCATGCATGTCAACAGAGGGCCCAGCGCGCTGGTCTGATTGACGCCGCGCTTCTCTTCGGCACTCGATGCGAGTACGAGCGTCCTCTTGTTGTCGTTCTTGAAGAACTTGGCGCTGATCGCGACGAGCTCGCGGATCTGATGACGCGGTGGAGTCGCTTGTCGAGGTGGATCCGGCGAGTCGGCGATCTCGGCCTTCGGGGCGGAGAGTGCACAGTAGTTGCACCCCCACCAGTCTTGTCGTCTCCGGCTCGTGCCTGGCTGGCTTGCCGCGGCTGCGACGTGCTCGGTTGCCGTGGAGTGTCGCCGTTGGCGAAGCCGATGAGACTCTGGATGGTTGCCCTCCAATTGTCGATCTTGTCCGCCGTTGGAGGGTAGTCTAGGAGCAGCTGAGCTCGCGCCAAAGCTTCTGCTGCAGTGGCGGGTGGTGGTGGCGAACGGTGCGAGGAGCGGGATATGCTCGGACTTCTAACTCCACGTTAGAAGGAGCAATATCCTGTCCAGGCGACCGTGCCTCGCTCGTGCCAGCATGTTGGCGTGCATGGTGGTCCTGAGCGCTCCGAGATCCACCAGCCTCGATCTTGGTCTAGCAAACGCATGGTACCGTGAGTACCATGACGCTGCCGGTCCCGCGCCTCCTGAGACAGGCGCGGTGCATGTACGGACGCCGAGGTCTTGGAGTGCGCCCTGCGTTGTGGGAGCCGGCTACGTCCGCCGATGGGCAGCGCAGCCTCGCCCTTGGACCTGGCAGCACCGTGAGCTCCCTCGTCTACGCCCGTTCTTCCGCCGGCGCCGCCCCCATCAGCCGTTTGTCCCGGCGTGGTGGGTAAGGCGCGGACGGAGCAGCCGCCTCCGAAACCTTCTTCTTCGGCGGCATGTTGATGAAGATGATGAAGATCTAGCTCGCGAGAACGCCGGATCTGGTTCACACAACTTCGACGCCCCCTACCTGGCGCGCCAAAGATGCCGGGGTACTGATCCACGGGCACCTATGGGACCGGCGGACCGGGTCCCTTTCGGTTCGGCGGGGGCGGAGATCGAAAGAGTGGATCGAGGCGATGCACGCGAGCGATTTACCCAGGTTCGGGCCGCATGGATGCGTAAAACCCTACTCCTGCTTTGTGGTTTGTATTGATTTCTTGCTCGGGAGCGCGGAGTGCTACAGTACACACCCGTAGCTAACAAGACCGAGCGTGAGTGTTCGAACTAGCTAACCCCCCTCTACGTTGCACACGGGCCTCCTTTTATATGCTCAAGGGGTTACCGACAGGTGGCAACGGAGGTAAAGGGCAAAAATGGAAAGGTGCTGTGGTAGGCACAGCTACCTGCTACAGTGTATCATACCTAACCCTGACGGCAGGGGACAAGGACCTTAAATGCCCGTCTGTGTCGCCTAAACAGTGCGAAAAGGGACCGCCAGGGACGCCACCGTTCGCCACGATGGCGATCTTGTCAGCGCCGCTTGCCACCGCACGCCGCTGGCTGCACAGCCTCCCGCCACGTACGCCTGGAAGGGCCCCAGAGCGACACGTTGGTGGATGTGCTGGAGCGCGGGCCCAGGGAGGTGGCTTGCCGCGGCAAGCGTCTTGCCGCTGTCGTTGTCTTGTCGCGCCCGGGAGCTTGCCGCTCACCGGGCCTTGCCGGGGCGCGTGGTGCGCCGCGGCAAGTTCCTCGCAATGCCTTGGGTGGCCTTTCCGGCAAGCTCCTCTTGCCGGGGCCTTGGGATGCTTTTGTTGGCTTTCCCGGCAAGCTCCTCTTGCCGGGGTCTTGTTTTCTTGGCTTGGACACTTTGTTTTTGAATGGCTCCAAAGGAACCACGGAGGACCTTGGCGGTCACCCGGCAAGCCTTGCCGCGGGATGCTGCGACTGTCCGTGCACAAGTTCGGGATACTAGGGTACCCCTACTCTAATACACCGACAAGAGAGAAAACAGAAAAGACTAAAAAGAGAAGAGGAGGCCCACTTACCTCTTACCTATTCGAAATTGCCCAGCAAGCCCACCAACGCCGATCACTGTTCTTCTTCTTCCCGTACGGCAGCTCATCGACAGTGTCCACGTCGGCCATCGCTTGATTTGACGGCCGGAGCAAGCCCCTGCGCCCTATAAAACTACCCCTAGTGCTAGACCTAGCCCTCCTCGTCCACTTCCCCTTCCCCTCCTGTCTCGCCGCCGCGCAGGTAACGTGCCTCCTCGCCTCGCCGACGCCATGGCCGAGCCGAGCTAAGTACTGTAGTCATTGGTCATCGCCGCACCCTCTTCCTGCGGCTGCGGGCTGCACAGCAGAAGGTCGCCGCCGTCTCTCTCCGGCTCGGACGCGTATCCGCGAGCACGGGAGTCTCCTCCTCGACCTCGCCTTCTACTTCCCGAGGACCACCGCCGGGTCAGGGTCCCACGCCGTCGCTCCGCGGCATCTCTCGCTTCCGCTTCGTGTCCTACAAGCCCGTGGTGAGCTCCCGTTCTTCCCCGCCCCCTTTCCTGGAATTTACCCCGTAGCCACCGTTTTCCCGTCGTGCCGGAGCACGCCCGCCGCGGTCTCGCACACGCGCGAGCTTGCAAGGTGAGCTTTCCGGACGACAGGGGATATTGTTTATGTTTTTTTTTTTTTGCGATTACTTGGTGTATGATGGTAAATGTTGCGGATCCTTGTTGATTTATGACTAGTAAACACTTGTGCGCTCCAATTTGTTTCTCCACTAGCCCGTGCTTGGGTTACATTTTGATATTTGGTTAAAACTGATAGACATGGCTATCACTCGTGGAGCTTCACGAGGGCCCGCCAGTCATGGAGAAAAAATAATGCTTTTTTCTTTACATATGTCATCCCAATTCACTAGCAGACCAAAGCACTACTGCATTCCATCCAGCACCGACTGGTCTCATTCTCATCCATCCATGGCCCGACACTGCCTAGCATTCTGCCGATCAGCTCTACCCCCGATTCAGGCGGATTAGGACACAGCCGCATAGAGGAGAGCTGCTGAGGAGGCGAAGAGGTCCAGTAGACAGGCAGCCGGCCGCAGCGAGTGCGCAACCATCTTCTGATCTGCCCCGGCGGCGTGGCCATGACCCCAGGTTGTAGTTGCCAGCACACAGCGGCGAGCAGGCTGACCCAGGCAAAGAGCAGAATCGACCTAACCAATCAGGCACGGAGGCACCGCATATGAAATTTTCTTTCTTTCCCCAATGACACCATTTATTTACAGGCTGTATCGTTGTAGCAATATAAATTTCACTGACCAATGACTACAGTACTTAGTTGTATTGTTCAGAAATTAATCTTTTTTGGCCCGCCCCAACTTATTTTTTGTAGCTCGGCCGCTGATGGCTACCACCGGTGCTAGCAGCAGCAGCAAGTCGCCTGCAGCTTGTCGCGAGTGCCACCAAGTGAGCCATGGAAAACCTGATTGCCCGAGTCTGCCCTGTTACAACTGTGGGGGAGCTTTTCACACCAGAGGCAAATGCGTTAGCACCAAACGTGTTCCTCACACTGGACCGAGATGTCCAAGATGCGGTGGTTTTCAACACTCAGAATCTAACTGCCCCGTGACCGAAGCCGATTCTCGCCCCCCTGTGTGCCCACGGTGTGCTACGGAACATCGCCAGAGAGACTGCCCTCACCCTGACCGTCCAATCATATATTCGGGGTGGACAGGCTATGGGAAATGCACACTGTGTGGTGATTCGAATCACGTTTATCGTGATTGTCCCAGTAAGTACTGGTAGTTTCTAAGTATCTTGTCACTGTAGTTCGTGAGTTTGATGAGTATTTTTAAGGACTATTAGCTATTGTTTTGCTCATTATGGATATTAAAATGTTGAACTTTTAGGTGTTATTTTATCAAGTCACTTCAAATGTTCAATATCTTTTAAGATCCAATATTATTTATATGATGGATGTTGTGTCACATATCAATGTTCCTTAATTTAAACATGCAAAGCGTGCGTGTTACTAGTGTGGTGGATATTTTTTATGCAGCTTTTCAGTGAGGAAGAGACCGTGCATTTATGTTATTGGGCTCTTTTTCACTTATACTGACCACATGACCTTTTTTTTTGCGAGAAAACTTTTGATCTATTCATCTTAAATCATGGCAATACAATGAACATCAGAAATGATACAAATTACATCCATATCCGTAGACCACTTAGTGATGACTATGAGTACTGAAGCGATACGAAGGATTACGAGGACTCGACCTCAGGACCTCACGCTATAGGCGAAGGCTGCTTGCCACGCGAACTAGCAACTTGTTGTGATTTCATACAGCGTGAGTTATATAAGAACCGCACAACATCGTTCATATATAAAAGAGAAAAGTATATTGTTTGTCTCTCAACTCTTAACGGAGTCTAGATTTAGTCCCTCAACTACAAAACCGGGTAATTTGCACCTCGAACTTTTTAATACCCGACAAATTTTGTCCCTTGACACAACAAAAGCGGTTTCTGAACTGACTTGGCATGTTTTTGACCGGTCATAGTCCAAGTGGCTGTATTTCTCTATCCTACTCATCCTATCTCTTCTTCCCTCCTTTATCTCTCTCTAATGGCCATTTCATTGAGCAGTTAGAGTGCACCGGCTGCACAAGCACTGTGGTGGCATGCTAGGATGCCGACGGTGATGACGCCGAGCTAGCGCTTGAGGGGCTCTACAACACGCAAGTCTCTGTCGCTGTGCCGGTTGGGTGTCCATGTTGCTGCGCTGGTAGGAGGGAATCGTGCTGCAGCTTGTCGGGAGCAGCACGGGTTGCCCGTAGCGGCATAGGCCTCCTCCGTGGCTTGCCATGTGCAAGCGCTCCACCTCATCGTCGTAGTAAACCACACCAAAGGAAGCAACGCCGGAGGCCCTAAATCGCTGACGCCCAAATCGTCTTCCTCGACTCCGTTGACTGCCGCCGCACCGCGATCTCCTCCTCCTGCAAGCTCCGGTTCTCCCTGTCGGCTTCCTAAGCTCCCCGTGGTCCTACCTAAGCCTCACGCGTCCTCCCCAAGAAGCCCCTCGTCCACGAGCTCACCCTGCCGCGAGCCCGTGGTCCGCCACCCGCTGTCGTCGATGCAGTCGTCGCTCAGGTGCTTATCCGTCGCGTATGAGTACGCGTACGTGCTAGAGTTGAGCCCCTGGTCGTTTCTCCCCTCTCCCCAAGCCTCCCGGTGCCATCTAGCTCGATGTCCGCATAGCGCCGCCCGTCCTTGCCGGCGAAGCTTCGGCCATCCCGTGTGTCCGTGCTTGCTTTCCCAGACGCGCGGACACCCCAGCTTGCTCCAAGGCATGGCGCAGCCTCTCCCCGCTAGCACCCGCCTCGTCCAGAGCGCCGCCGCCGATGCAAGCTAATTTGCCAATGAGAGGAGCTATTTGCCGGCTCCTTTGCCATGATGGCGTGGACCAGTCAAACCAGTCAAAATCCATGCCAAGTCAGCAGTGAAACCGGGTCGGCTGATACAAGGGATGAAATTTGTCCGGTATTAAAAGTTTGACATGCAAATTGCCTGGTTTCATAGTTGAGGGACTAAATCTAGACTCCATCAAGAGTTGAGGGATGAAAAATATATTTTTCTGTATATAAAACGATATCCGAAAAAATCGAAACTTTTCTTACAAAAATGCGAACAATTTGCAAATGCCGATTTTTTCTTTCAAAAAGCAAAAAAGTTACGAAACTCCAATCCTTTTTAATTTTCATAACAATTTTCGAAATTCAAAAAAATCTAAAAATGTGACGAACTTTTGGGATTCCAATTATTTTTTTAAAAATAGACAGTTTATAAAAATGCAAAAGCTTGCAAATTCCAAACATTTTTAGAAAAATAAGAAAAAATATCAAAAACACGATTTCTTTTTAATAACATGCATAATGTTTGAAAACATTTTTTGAAACCCCGGCCATTGGGATTTTTTAAGAGCTTTTTAAAGTGGGATTTTTTTTGAACTCCTGATTTTTAAAAAACTATGAAAAAAACTAAATTAAAAATATATTTTAACTTCTGAATTTTTTAAAAGCGCGGTTTTTTATTTGCTGACAATTTTCTTCCGGAACATTTTTCAAAATTATGAAGAAAACTGGAAACCACAAACAATTTTTAAATTTTAACAAAAACAATTACAACATGAACAATTTTTAAAATTTCTAAACATTTTTCCAAAACGTCAAAAAAAATTAAAAAATGCAAACAGTATTGGAAATTCCCAACAGGCGTCTGACGGGAGCGATATAGTCCCCTAGTTGGGCCCTGGCCTAGCTGTTATTTTCTATCTTTTTGTTATTCTTCGTTTTTTCTTTAATTCATTTTTCTTGTTTTTGAACTTTACTATTCTTTTTAAAACCAGTTATTTTTTTGAAATGTTGTTCGGAATACAAAAATAACAGTTTTAAGGAAATGTTTCAAATCATGATTTAAATTCTTTTTTCAATCAAAAAATCAATTTTATCATTTTCTATTTATTCATTATGTTTAAAATTTAATAGCCCGGGCTATTAAGTACGGACCTGACGCTATAGGTGAAGGCTGCTTGCCACTCGATCCAGCAACTTGTTGTGATTTCATACAGCGTGAATTATATAAGAACCGCACAACATCGTTCATATATAAAACGATATCCAAAAAAAATGAAATTTTCTTTAAAAAATGTGAACTATTTGCAACTGCTTATTTTTTTCTTTCAAAAAGCAAATAAGTTAGGAAACTCCAATCCTTTTTAAGTTTCATAACAATTTTCTAAATTCAAAAGTAATTCTAAAAATGTGACGAACTTTTGGGATTCCAATTATTCTTGAAAAATAATAGACAGTTTATAAAAATGCGAAACCTTGCAATTTCCAAACATTTTTTGAAAAATAAGGAAAAAATATTAAAAAAACACGATTCTTTTTAATAACACGCACAATGTTTGAAAACATTTTTTGAAACCCCTACCATTCAGATTTGTGAAGAACTTTTTAAAGCAGGATTTGTTTTTGAAATCCTGATTTTTAAAAACTATGAAAAAAACTAAATTAAAAATATTTTGTAATTCTGAATTTTTTAAAAGCACGAACATTTTTTATTTTCTGACAATTTTCTTCCTGAACATTTTTCGAAATGATGAAAAAAACTAGAAACCACAATTTTTTAAATTTTTTAAGAAAAACAATTATAACGTGAACAATTTTTTAAATTTCCAAACATTTTTCCAAAACGTCAACAACTTTTTTAAATAATGCAAACCGTTTTGGAAATTCCCAACAGTACAGTCCCATAGTTGGGCCATGGCCTAGGCTTCTATTTTTTTAATTCATTTTTCTTCTTTTTGAACTTTAATATTCTTTTTGAAACCAGTTAATTTTTTTTGAAATGTTTTCGGAATACAAAAATAATAGTTTTAAGGAAATGTTTTAAATCATGATTGAAAATTCTTTTTCCAATCAAAAATTCAATTTTATCATTTTGTATTTATTAATTATGTTAAAAACTTAAAATGATAGTTTTAAGTACCTGTTTAAATTATTTTTAAATACCTTTTCCTTTTAAACCTAGCATAAATGCCTACCATAGGCATGTCCACTTTCTCACAAGTTATGGTCATTCCAAGAATGTTCCAAAAAACACCTTGTTGATCGTATGGTGTCTGGGTATTCCAGAAGGATCGGTTTGAGAGCACGTCATTTCGTGACATCCGTCAAATGGCCCTAATTTTTTCATTGACTTGTATGACCAATTCAAAGTAGTATGCCAATTTGTTTTGGCTATTTGTTTTTGCATTTTCTAGAGTTTACTCGGTCAGAAAAGACCGATAAATGGCCGGATGTGTCGGGACTTCCCTATGGTGTAAGAAATCATTTAAACCCGACATGAATGTATGCCATGGGCATTCTCACCAGCTTGCAAAAATTGGGGTCATTTTAAGAATGTCCAACACTAGATCATGTTCAACGGAGGATGCCTCGGTAGGCCAGAAGGCTCCGCTTGCGAGCACGTTGTTTGTCGACATCCTTGAAGTGATCCCAATTTTTTTCATGAACTTATATCACCAATTCAAGGCACCATGCCAAGTTATTTCGATTTTTGTCAAGTCTTGCATTTTCTAGAGTTTTCTCGGTGAAAAATGGTCGATAAGTGGCTGGACATGACGCAACTTGCATAAGGTGTCAGCATTCGTTCAAATCTGACATGGATGCCTATCATGGGTAAGGCCACCCGCTGGAAAATTTGGGGTCATTTCATTCATGTCCAAAAATATACTATCATGTTCAATGGAGAGTTTTCGGGTAAGCCAGAAGGGTCCGTTTGAGAGCACATTTTTTCCGGCATATGTCAAATGACACCAATGTTTTTTCTGTGAGATAATATGATCAATTGAAAGCACTATGCTAAGTTGTTTGAGTTTTCGACAATTTTAGCATTTTTTGGAGTTTTATGCATGTCAAAAAATAGACCAGGTTCAACAGAGAGTGTTTGAGAGCGAGCTTTTTTGGCATCCGTCAATGCCCCCAAATGTTTCTTATGAGGTTATATGACCAATTCAAGACACCATGCCAAGTTGTTTGAGTTTCCGATAAATTTTGCATTTTTTTGTGTTTTCTCGATAATGGTCGAACTTGTCGCAACTTGCATACGGTGTCGGAAATCGTCCAAACCTAACATGGGCATACCGACCTACTTGTAAAGGTTGGGGTCATTTGAAAGATGTCAAAAAAATAGACCATGTTCAACGCAGGGTGTTCGGATAGGCCAAAAGGGTCCGGCTGAGAGCATGTTGTTTTTGAGAACCTTGAAATCATCCCAATTTTTTCCATGACCTTGTATTACCAATTCAAGGTACTATGCCGAGTTATTTTGGTCTTCGACAAATGTTGCATTTTCTGGAGATTCTCTGTCAATAAGACTGATAAATGGCCGAACGTGTCGCAACTTGCACACGGTATCAGAAATTGTTAAAACCTGACATGAATACCTACCATGGGCATATGCCCATCTTCTTACAAAACTTTGGGTCATTTGAAGGATGTCTAAAAATAAACCATGTTGAACGAAGAGTGTTTAGGTAGGCCAGAAGGCTCCGCCTGAGAGCGCGTTGTTTCTTGATATCCTTAAAATGGCCCTAATTTTTTCATGGCCTTGTATGACCAATTAAAAGCACCATGTCAATTTATTTTGTTTTTCGACATTTTCTAGAGTTTACACGGTGAAAAAAGACCGATAAATAGCCAAATGTATCACAACATATAAATGGTGTCGGAATTCGTTCAAACACTTATGCCTTGGCACAACTAGGGGACGAGTTGGCTCCTGTTTGCATCTGATTGGCCGGCCCAAGTATTCGAGGATTTGAAAAAAAATCATTGATTTTCAAAAAATGTTCACGGATTTTAAAATTTTCACAGATTTCCAAAAAATATTAAGAAAAACGTTCGCGACTTTAAAAGGTTCATGAATTTAAGAAAAAAATTCACGATTTTAAAATGAAATAAGCAAATTTATAAAAGGAAAAAATTAAAAAGGAAAGGGAAATAAAAACAACAAAACCCCCCAAAAAACCAAACAAGAAAGCGGCTATGTGATTTTTAGGGCGTCTCCTATTTGGTGCATAGGTTGCTCATTAACGACCTAGCGCGTACCCTACATCGATCATTTTTTGAAGTGACGAACATTTTTCTGAAATTGGGGGAACAATTTTTGTAATTCATGAACATTTTTTGCTTTGCACAAACATTTCTGAAATGCTTGAACATTTTTAAATCACCAAACATTTTTTAATTCATGAATAGTTTTGAAATTCTGTGAACATTTTTTAAAATTCATGAATATTTTTTAAGTTGGTAACATTTTATTCAATTACATAATGTCCGAATATTTTTTTAAATCATGTACAATTTTTGAACCCGTAAATTATTTTTAATATTTTTTTATAAATGAAAGAAAATCAAATTTCAAAACTTTTTGAAATAGCAAATTATTTAAAAAATATAGAAAAAAGGTAAAAAAGGAAAAATCAAAATTAAGAAAACTGAGTGCGCCATAATGGGCCGGATAGAAAGGGCGTGTTGTATAGGAGGCCCCGTTTTTTAACGTTGGTTTGAAGAAGAGAAAAGAACTAAACTAAGCATGTTGGGTTATTCGTCCCACTTGGTTAATATGTTCGCACTTAACCGGGAGGTCAGGAGTTTGAATCACGTTGCTGCACATTTTTTGAGTTTTTAACTAAAAAGAAAAGGAGTAAATGGGCCGAGCCCGGACCGGACCGGGGGGGGGGGGGGGGGGGGGGGGGGGGCTGGTGTGCGCTGAATAGAACCGGGCGGTACGTAACAACGGGTGACATATTTTGAAAAAAGACCACCCTACTCTTTATTATGAAGTGACATGAACAGATCTCACTCGTTAATGTGTTAGGCTTATATTGAAACAGAAGTGTATGAATAATTGCTTAACTTTAAGCAACTTCTATTAGGCTCTTCTTCCATGTGCATAAATTGTGCACGATGGAACATCTTTCTTTAAGTTATTGTTGTCCATGTTGCTGAAGAAATAATATGGCTAAAGCAAAGCAAATCTAATTCCACTTTTTCAATTATCTTGTAACTAGAATCACCAAGAAATTGTTTTTTTATAATCTATGAATTCAATGGCACCACTTGGGGAAGTTCTTATCATGTTGGGCAAATTTGTTTTTGTTATCTCGAGCATACTCTGTTCTGCAGGTTGTTTATAGCTGGCTACAAAACTAAGCTGCGTGAGGAGATGCATGTCATGTGTTGTGAAAAATGTTCATGAGCACCAAGTGGTCAGCTACTCTTTCACTAGTACCCGACTAACATGTGTTTTCGCAGAATCGCATTTAATCAAGTTTGTACACATATCTCGGACCTCCATTGATGTGAGCGCCTTAGCCGAATAGATCATTACTCCTATATAGGATGGTGGGGGTACCCACCTCCCCGGGCTCTTTGCAGCTGAAAGAGATTCCCAGCCATCCATCACACGGTGGCTTGCGCCGGAAGCCTCTTGGAGCACTTTCTGATGACGTTCCCAAAAACTGTCATCATGAAACCATCATTGATGATGATGATTTACTTGGTTTGTCGCGGAAACCGTCATGAACTAGCAACATGAAGATGGCCCTCAAATCGGTAGCCTTATTATGACAGACAAAGTGGAACCGCCACAAAAACCGTCATGTATTGACCAGTTGGGTCTAGCTTTGACGGCCAAAATGGTGTATAAGATCTGATCTTCCGGTGATGATGTGTCATGTGTACCCCTTTTTTGCCCCGCATGTCAGTCTGATGTAGTCAAAATACAGGGATTGCCTACAGGCCACTGGGAGGGGGGGGGGGGAGTATCTGGTGAAACGAACAAACTGATGCACCAGGTACACTAGCGATAGATGGGCGTTGGATTTGTAAGAGAGGGACATGATTCGGTTCGATGATTGGGCTCCTGGTATATTTGCAAAACAGTCCTTGCATTACAGCTAAATCCAGCAAATTGACCTCCATGCATCTAGATCGTCTTCCTCCCCTTCCTATGTTTTGTACCAAGCCTGGAGCTAGGGCTAAGCAAAATCTAGGCGAGCCCTCTCTCTCTCTCTGTGCTGGTCCCTCGTTACACCAGATGCACCCTCCCCCTTCCAACTTCTCTCTCTTTCTGTCCGGCTTCCGGCGTTGACGCATCAGTGCCCAAAATCCAACTCATGTGGTCCACCGGCGGGTCACCGTGATTGCGTCGACCTAGCGACGCGACGCTGTAGCTCCAGGGATATCGATGTTGCGGTTGATTAGGAGCCAACCATCCTCTTTTTACTGATAAAGGATCCACGGTATGATCACTAATTTTGGTTGTTCTGTTATCCACGTTCCCAATCCTTAGGTTCATCGATTCGTTTGAATGCAGTAGCATTTGGTAAATTGAATAGTATGAGCACCGAATCAATGTGCGACATGCAGTTCTAATGGATAATTTTACGAGTAATTATAGGCGACTGGAAAAATAGATGAGGGCAAATATGTTTGTACAATCTGTATGTCAAGCACAAGGTTTGACTCCCTATTTTGATCCTTTATTACTAAAAATTATTAAGTAGAAAGTGCACTTTGGAGTGTCCAACTTAACTTGCTGAATGCATCACAAGTTCATCTTTGTGATTTTATTATGTAGTTCATCATTCCCCTGAAACTGGTGTTTTCAGTTTGTATATACAATGTAGTAACCCATCAGTGGCAGAATGTCGGCATTCCTTATAATCCATTTGCAAAATCTCATAAATTGCGAGGTCCCTGTAATCTGCAGTTAGAAGGGATACAAAAATTATCCTCAGTTGCAACTATAAGACTGGAAAATAGACAATTAGTACTTTTATATGAAGATATCAGTGCTCCAGCAGGCCTCAGCTCATGTTTATAAATGTTTCCACGTGATAGTTAGTACTTTTATATGAAGAAACCAGTGCTACAGCAGCCATTTTCTCAAGCTTAGTGCTAGCAGGCAGAACACATGTACTGCCAGCGTGCTCATTTTTTTTCAGTTTTGGGTTCAATGTTTACTCAGTTTAGGGCCATCACTTGCTAAAATCTAGTTTAATCATATTGTTCCTATCATCGACGCCTACAACTCTACACTAACATTGACACCAGTGTGTTTGTCGCAGATGGATCAAGTGCTTCACTGGATAAAAGAAACAACACACCCTGCCAACAATACGATAATTCTCGTTGTGTCTAACATATATGCAAGACCAAACCTTCCAGAGGTATACTCTAATAATGTGGTAGTTGTATTGCAAGTGAAGCATGAGCAGAATAGGTAAATCGTAAGGGTAAAAGTTTATCCTCAGCTGGTGCAGCAAGATTGGAAATAGACAAACGAGCAGTGTGATTATAAACATTTTTCATGTTTTCCAAGTAAAAAAAAGTTTCCATATGACTGTCAGTACTTGTGTATGAACTATGAACATGTTAATACCTGGGATTTATGGTACAAGTCAGCAGTATATTATTTTCTACGCAACTCTTGCTATTCACTTTGTTGATTTTGTATGCCCTTTTTGTGCAGGTTTGATGCAATTGAGAATTGACCCATGTTTTCTTGTGCGTCGGCAGGTGAAGACTTTCATGGCTGGAGTCACAACAATCTCCTAAGTTTAGAGCTTAGATTAGGAAGAAATAAATCATGTAGTATGTGGCTTTTGAAGTTCAGATGGACAACTTTTGTAAAGTTTATGTTATTTTTTGTATCAAATTCTTGCGTTGTTCCCACATGTAAATATCTTGACGTTTATACATGGAAACAACTAAAAAAATATATTGTCCAGCGCGATCACATAATCTCTACTACTTAAAAAGAACGTAAGGTTCCTATTTCACTTTTTTCCCCACAAGCCTTTCGTCCAACCTTTCGAGTATATGATAATTGTAGCGATCCGACCTCAAACGGTCAAATCTATGCATAAGTATCATCCCTGGATCGGTAATGCTGAGACACACAGTACTTGAAGGATTTATAACAGAGTGCAATCACACACTTATTACATCGAATATCTCAAAAGAGAACTTATTACAATAATATGGCTTAAGGCCATCTAAATAAGATAACTGCGGAAGCATCGAAGGTAAATGAGTCCATCAACTCCAACGGCATAGCGCACCTTACTCTTCGTCTGAAAAGTCTGCAACATAATACGTTGCAGCCCGAAAACGGGTCAGCACATGAAATATGCTGGCAAAATAACACGGTAGAGCAATGAACAAGATAACAACTATATCTACATGCATATATGGCTGGTGCATGCTCTATGGTTATTGTTTTTGCGTAAAGCCAATTTTTCCCTACTACAAAAGAATATATTTTATTTAACTACAAAGTTTGTTGAAAACATTGAGAATGGAAACCCCATCTCAATCCCAAAATTAATAATCAATAACCCAACAAATTAATTAAGAGTGATGAAATCAACATAATAATTCAAGCACCAGATACTCAAGATGTCCATAACCGAGGACACGGCTAACCATGATTAGTTTGTACACTCTGCAGAGGTTTGCACACTTTTCCCCACAAGACTCGATCTTCTCCGTTGGATTTCTCGCACTACATGGTGTTTGAGAAACGGATGACTGAGACACAGTCTTTCAGAAGCATTAACTCTTTCGATGGGTAAACCGTACCACCTACATCCCCTACATCTGCTAGTTTACCACTGAAAGAGGTCACACAACATACTCTACTATGCCAGAGCCCATAATGGCTTGTGGCTGCACATGGAAGTTTCTAGCATGAATAATCTTATGATTTCTTTGAGCCTGGGTGGCGAACCATAGGATGATCACACGGATTCGCCGGGATCTCCTTGGACAACACTGGATTCCCCAGGTGCCCACAAACAATCCACCCAGATGTGTATTAAAGTAGCCACCTTAAATAAACCCTTGGTTCATAATAATCTCTCACATCTGTCATGAATCACTCAAACCAAACCATGTCTACGAGCATAGCATAGCAGTGTAAGCATAACATAGAAGTAACTCCCAGGGTTTGAAATAAAGGGCAATATGTTCTACCTCATCATCTAGTTCCCAATACCCACATGTTATCAAAATCCTACTCATGCAATGTTTGAGGGTTAAAACTAATGCATAAAAACCGGGTAATAAAGGATATGATCAAAGTGTTACTTGTCTTGCTGACGATCTGAAAACCCTAGTGACTTGTAGTAGCACGCTTCACACTCTGGAAATTCTATCGCAAACAAACAATAGCATACGTAAGCAATCAAGCATATATGCAAGGGTAAAACTCAAATAAAAAGATCAAAACTGAAAGGTCAACTGAAGAGATGCGATTTGCAAAAAGAATCAATCGAATCGGACCTACAGAACTAAAACTATGATGAAAAGAAGTTCGAATTCAAATCTGCTTGAAACCAATTTTTAATTTGTAAAAACCATGTTCAAGTTGATTAACTAGAAAGAGGGGTTTGAGACGAAGATTTTGGCGTTGGTTCACTGGATTTGGATGAACGGTTAAAAAGTTGCGAGGGTTTGAAGATCAAGGGCTAATTTGCGATAAAAATAATCGCGGATAGGTCCCTGGCCGAAAATAAAATAAAAAGAAAAACGCTATCGAATGAATGTTAGCTAGCAGAGACAAATGAACGAAAACGTTCACGAACAGAGACGTTTGGGTGAACGTTCGCTAATTAGCGAAACCGAAAAAAACAAATCGAACCAATCTAACAAAAAAACAGGGGCGACGGTTTTATCGGTTTTTACCGATTCAACAAAAAACCGGCGGCGGCGAGATCCGGCGAGGCGGGGCTCCGGCGGGGCGGCGGCAAGCGGCGGCGCGGCGGGTGGAGCAGCGGCGGTGGCGGCTCGGGCTGACGGCGGCTTCGGGACGAGGGTGGAGAGGCGGCGGGGCGGCACGATATTTAAGGAGGGGGGCGTCGCTGCTTGGGGAGGGGGCCGGCGCGAGCCGGAGTCCGGATTGGACTCTCCTCGGCATCCGCGCCACGCACGACGGCGGCGGGAGGAAAGCGGCGGCGCCGTGGGCTTCGGCCCGGCTGGGCCTTCGGCCCAGTCGGGCGAAAACTTTTTTTAAATAAATTCTGTCGAAGAAAAATCCTAATAAAATATAAAAAAATCCTAAAATTCCCAAAACAATTTTCACCGTCTAAATAAAATATTTAGAACAAAGTGAACATTTTTCTAGCCTAAGATGCAATTTTTTTCTAGTTCAAATAAAATAGCAATAAAATCCAAATAAAATATTTATTTAATTTTAAAAAATTTCCTACAATATTCCTTTCTCTTTGAAGAAGTCATATTATCTTCTCTCTTTTGTTTTATTAGAAATATTCGGAGAGAAAAATATTAAAACCAAAATGATCCTCTTTTCAAATTTGAGAAAATTCAAATATGAAAATAAATGAAATCCCCAACTCTCTCTCCTTGGGTCCTTGAGTTGCTTAGGATTTCTAGGATCACAACCAAAATGCAAAATAAAATATGATATGCATATGATGACCTATGTATAACATCCAAATTGAAAATTGGGATGTTACAAACCTACCCCCCTTAAGATGAATCTCTCCCTTGAGATTCGGGTTGGCTAGAAAATAGGTGTGGGTGGTCTTTCCGTAGATCTTCTTCTCGTTCCCAGGTGGCTTCATCCTCGCTATGGTGGTTCCACTGAACTTTGCGAAATTTGATAACCTTGCTGCGGGTATCTTGGCTGGCAAACTCGAGAATCTTGACGGGTTTCTCCTCGTAGGTCAGGTCACTATCCAACTGGATTGCTTCCAGGGGCACTATATCTCTTAGAGGAATATCGGCCATCTCAGCATGGCACTTCTTCAACTGGGAAACGTGAAACACATCATGAACTCCTGACAATCCCTCGGGTATCTCAAATTTGTAGGCCACTTCTCCCATACGCTCCAAAACTCGGTATGGTCCTATAAATCTCGGGGCTAACTTTCCCTTAACTCCAAATTGTTTAAATCCTTGCAGTGGTGACACACAAAGATATGCTCTATCTCCGATTTCATAGACTACCTCCTTGCGTTTTGTATCCGCATAACTCTTCTGCCTGGACTGAGCTACCTTCAGTCTATCTCGAATTAACTTGACCTTCTCTTCGGACTCCTTAATTAAATCTGGCCCAAATAACTGACGGTCTCCAACTTCATCCCACATTAAGAGTGTCCTGCACCTTCTTCCATACAAGGCTTCGAAAGGTGCCATCTTCAAACTAGTTTGATAACTGTTGTTGTATGAGAACTCTGCGTAGGGTAAATTATCATCCCAACTAGATCCATAATCTAGCGCACATGCTCTTAACATGTCCCCCAGAATCTGATTGACTCTCTCGGTCTGTCCATCTGTTTGCGGATGAAAGGCTGTACTGAACTCTAGCCTAGTACCCAAAGTCTGGTGCAACTGATTCCAAAACTTTAGGTAAACTGTATCCCTCTATCTGATACGATGGTCCTCGGAACTCCATGCAGACATACGATCCTGGTCATATATATCTTGGCCAACTTCGCGCTTGTATACGTGGTTTTCACTGGGATAAAGTGAGCCACTTTGGTCAAGCCATCAACTACTACCCAGATAGAATCATATCCTGATCGGATCCTAGGTAATCCGGTGATGAAATCCATGCCTAGCTTGTCCCACTTCCATTCGGGTATCAGCATAGGCTGCAGTAATCCTGTTGGCTTCTGATGTTCTGCCTTCACTCTCTAACATACATCACATACGGCTACATACTCGGCAATATCCTTCTTCATACCTGTCCACCATAAATGCTCCTTCAAATCCAAATACATCTTGGTGTTTCCCGGGTGAATCGAGTATGGTGAGTCATGAGCCTCCTAAAGTATTAACTTCCTGATCTCCGCATTATCGGGCACATAAACACGATCCTCAAATCATAAAGTTTCATGCTCATCCTCACGAAAACCTTTGGCTTTTCCCTTGCTCATCTTCTCCTTTATCTCAGCAATCTCCTTGTCATCCTTTTGAGCTTCTCGAATCTTTCACAATAATGTAGACTGAACCTCCATTGCTGCAACAAAACCTCTTGGAACTATCTCCAAACGAAGTTCCTTGAGATCGTCGACTAACTCCTGCGGCAATCCTCCGCTTACGAGGGTATTGACATAGCTCTTCCGGCTCAAAGCGTCTGCTACGACATTGGCCTTTCCTGGATGATAATGCAACTTCATATCATAATCCTTTATAAGCTCCAACCATCTCCTTTGCCTGAGGTTCAGCTCCTTCTGAGTGAAAATGTACTTCAAACTCTTATGATCCGTGTACACATCACAACGGTTTCCAATAAGAAAATGTCTCCAGGTCTTGAGTGCATGTACTACAGCTGCTAACTCCAAATCATGCGTAGCATAATTCAACTCATGCGGTCTAAGCTGACGTGAGGTATATGAAACAACTTTTCCGTCTTGCATAAGTACTCCTCCAAGTCCTTGGCGAGAAGTGTCACAATACACTTGGAAATCCTTGCGTATGTCCGGAAGAATCAACACTGGGGCTGTAACCAAACATTTCTTCAACTCCTGAAAACTGGCCTCACATTCTTTGGTCCACTTAAAGTTGGTGTCCTTCTTCAATAACTCCGTCATGGGCTTCGCAATCTTGGAAAAATTCTCAATGAATCTCCGGTAATATCCCGTGAGTCCAAGAAAATTGCGGATCTCTCCTACTGAGGTGCGTGACAACCAATCAGTGACTGACTGAGCCTTGGTAGAGTCAACTGCTATACCCTCTCCTGATATAACATGTCCAAGAAATCCAACTTCCTTCAACCAAAACTCACATTTGCTGAACTTGGCATAAAGCTGATATTCCCTGAGCTTCTCGAGAACTAAACACAAATATTCCTTGTGTTCCTCTTCATTCTTCGAGTATACCAGAATATCATCAATGAACACCACAACAAATTTATCCAAGAACTCCATGAACACCTTATTCATCATACTCATGAAATAGGCGGGGGCATTAGTCAATCCAAATGACATGACCGTGTACTCATATAGCCCATACCTTGTGGTGAAAGCTGTCTTAGGTATATCCCATTCTCTTCAGCTGGTGGTATCCTGATCGCAGATTGATCTTGGAAAATACTTTATCTCCTTGCAGCTGGTCAAAAAAATCATTGATCATCGGTAGTGGGTACTTGTTCTTGATTGTTACTTCATTCAATGCACGATAATCAACAACCATTCTCAAGGATCCATCCTTCTTCTCAACCAAGAGCACGGGGGCTCCCCACGGTGACGAACTTCGTCGAATGTAACCTTTCTCCAATAACTCATTAATCTTCTTCTTAATTTCCTCCAGATCATTTGCGAGCATCCGGTATGGCCTCTTTGATATTGGTCCGGTGCCTGGCAACAACTCTATCAAAAACTCAATGTCTCGATCCGGCGGCATGCCTGGTAGTTCCTCTGGAAATACATCCGGGTAATCATTCACTACATGCACTTCCTCCTGAACAACTCCTGAGAGGGAATTCACTTGGGTTCTCCTCGGCGCATGCTTGGATACATACTTAATCCTTTTTCCCTCAGGGGTGGTGAGAAGTATCGACTTACTAGCACAATCAATGTTTCCTCCATACTTCAATAGCCAATCCATGCCTAGTATTATATCCAATCCTTGTGACTCCAATATTATTAGGTCTGAGGGGAAAACATGGCTACCAATGTTTAAAGGTAACAGATCACACCATCGGCTGGCCATATACTCCACTCCTGGCAAGCTTACTAACATGGGTGACCTAAGGGCTAGGGTTGGCAATTTAAACTTGTCCACAAATCCCCTTGATATGTATGAATGCGATGCACTAGTATAAAAAAGAACAAGAGCGGTAAACGACTTAACCATAAACTTACCAATCACTGCGTCAGGGTGATCTTCAACCTCTTCCATGTTGATGTGGTTCACCTGACCTCTAGTGAAGGGATTGGCTTCTTCCCCGAGCTTCCATTGTCGTTTCCATTCTTCAGCTCAGAACAATCGTTGGCGTAGTGCCCAGTCTTCCCGCACTTGTAACAAGTGACATGACTCAGATCCTTCTTAGCGGGTGTTGCTAGGTTGGAACGGTTCTGATTGCTTCTTGCTCCATTCCCATTTCCATTCTTGGGGCCACTATGGTTGTGTGAACTTCCTCCATTGTGAGTGTGGCCTCCATGATTATGGGTGTATCCTCCCAAGTTCGGGGTAAAGAGAGGCTTATGCTGAGCTCCAGAATTATACTTCCCTTGTCCATACTTCCTTTTGCGGCTGCTTCCCTTCAATCATAAGAGCCATGTCTACCAACTCCTGGTAATTTGTGAATGTTGCCACCATCAACTGCATACTCTGCTCATCATTCAGCCCTTCCATAAACTTCTCCTGTTTCACGGCATCTGTGGCCACATCATCCGGAGCATAACGAGCTAACTTGCTGAACTCATCCGCGTACTGCCCCACAGTATGATTTCCTTGGCGTAAGTTGCGAAACTCATGCTTCTTCATGCTCATAGCTCCAGTTGAGACATGGGTTGTGCGGAACACTTGCTGAAACTGATCCCATGTGACATTGGCTATGGGAAAAGTGGTTGTGTAATTCTCCCACCATGAGGATGCAGGTCCATCCAGTTGGTGTGCGGTGAAATGCACTTTCTCAGCATCTGTGCAACCTGCGGTGGTCAGCTCCCTTCCAATCCCGCGGAGCCAATCATCTGCAACTATCGGCTCGGTGCTACTGGAAAACACCGGTGGTTTCAACCTCAGAAAACGGGCTAAGTTGTCAACTGGAGGTGGTGGTGGTCGTGTGTAGGATCAAAAGTATGTCTAGAGGGGGGGGTGATTAGACTACTTGACCAAATAAAACTTAACCTTTTCCCAATTTTAGTTCTTGGCAGATTTTAGCTATTGTAGGACAAGTCAAGCAATCATCACACAATTCAAGCAAGCATGCAAAGAGTATATTGGCAGCGGAAAGTAAAGCATGCAACTTGCAAGAATGTAAAGGGAAGGGTTTGGAGAATTCAAACGCAATTGGAGACACGGATGTTTTTCCCGTGGTTCGGATAGGTGGTGCTATCCTACATCCACGTTGATGGAGACTTCAACCCACGAAGGGTAACGGTCGCGCGAGTCCACGGAGGGCTCCACCCACGAAGGGTAATGGTTGTGCGAGTCCACGGAGGGCTCCACCCAAGAAGGGTCCATGAAGAAGCAACCACCCACGAAGGGTCCACGAAGAAGCAACCTTGTCTATCCCACCATGGCCATCGCCCACGAAGGACTTGCCTCACTAGCGGTAGATCTTCACGAAGTAGGCGATCTCCTTGCCCTTACAAACTCCTTGGTTCAACTCCACAATCTTGTCGGAGGCTCCCAAGTAACACCTAGCCAATCTAGGAGACACCACTCTCCAAGAAGTAACAAATGGTGTGTAGGTAATGAACTCCTTGCTCTTGTGCTTCAAATGATAGTCTCCCCAACACTCAACTCTCTCTCATAGGATTTGGATTTTATGGAAAGAAGATTTGAGTGGAAAGCAACTTGGGGAAGGCTAGAGATCAAGATTCATATGGTAGGAATGGAATATCTTGGTCTCAACACATGAGTAGGTGGTTCTCTCTCAGAACATATGAGTTGGAATTGTGTATGTGTTCTGATGGCTCTCTCCACGAATGAAGAGGAGGTGGAGGAGTATATATAGCCTCCACACAAAATCCAACCTTTACACACAGTTTTCCAATCTCGGTGGGAACGAATCAACAAACTCGGTCGGACCGAAAAGGTAAACCTAGTGACCGTTAGAGATTTTCGGTGGGACTGACATGCAACTCGGTAGGACCGATATGGTTAGGGTTTGGGCATAACGTAATCTCGGTGAGACCGATTACACAAACTCGGTAAGCTAACCAGATAGTTGGTCAGGTAAACTCGGTGGGACCGATTTGCTCTTTCGGTGAGACCAAAAAGTTACAAAAAGGAAACACTGAATTTTCATTGCAATCTCGGTGGGACCGATCCGCTCTTTCCGGTGAGACCGAAAAGTTACGAAAGGGAAACAGAGAGTTTGCAATCCCATCTTGGTGAGACCGAGATCCCTATCGGTAGAACCGAATTGCTAGGGTTTGGCAGTGGCTTATGACAAGTGAAACTCGATGGCGCCGGATAGAAAGAATTGGTAGGACCGAGTTTGGCTTAGGGTTTAGGTCATATGTGGATATGGGAAAGTAGTTGAGGGTTTTGGAGCATATCACTAAGCACATGAAGCAAGAGGCTCATTAAGCAACACCTCATCCCTCCTTGATAGTATTGACTTTTCCTAAAGACTCAATGTGATCTTGGATCACTAAAATATAAAATGAAGAGTCTTGAGCTTTTGAGCTTGAGCCAATCCTTTGTCCGTAGCATTTTGAGGGTTCCACTTTCACATCCATGCCATGCCAATCATTGAGCTTTCCTGAAATAGTCATCTTGGAATAGCATTAGCTCAATGAGCTATATGTTGTTATGAATTACCAAAACCACCTCGGGATAGTTGCACTTTCAATCTCCCCCTTTTTGGTAATTGATGACAACATATAGATCAAAGCTTCGACAAATGATAATAAGCATGAAATATATCGTCGCTTTGAGAAGTATGTGACAAGTAAGAGCTCCCCCTAAATTTGTGCATATTTAAAATTTGCTTTGGACTGCAAATGCACAAAGAGTTAGAGTCATGGGTTACTCTTCCATGTCACATACATCTTGGTGGAGCGCTTAAAATGATAAGAATGAAATACATGCACTCATCACCAAGAATAGTGAATGATCACATAAGATAGATAAGATGATAATATTAAGCAAACATTAAGTGTAGCTTATGATCAAACACATGATCATCAATGTCTCACGAGCAATGACATAGTATCTCACACAAAAGCAAACAAAGTTCGAAAAACCACCAAATAAAACAAGAGAGAATAAAAGCAACACTCTTTCTCGAAGCCTATGATCTATACATTTTCTCCCCCTTTGGCAACAAGTTACCAAAAAGTTCCTAGAAAATGCATAGTGCTAAGTCAACACTCAGGCTTGATCTTCAGGTGGTGGTGGAGTCCGGAGCACTCCAAGGACGAAGCCTTCTGTAGACGTGGTCGGAGTCGAGGCTGAAGTGGACGCTGGAGCTGGTGGAACTGAGGCTGTAGCTGGTGCAGACGTGGTGGCTCTGGGGTCAGCAACTGGCACTGCAGATGACCTCGGACCTCGCGGCACTCTGGCAAAGGCATCAGTTGTAGTCTTGCCTCTCCTCTCTTGCATGTCATCCTGGAGCTGCTCCACTGTAGTCTGAATCTCTGTCACTTTGACATCCAAGTCATAGAACTTTTGTTCCATGATCCTCCCTAAGCTTGCCTGGTTCTGAGTTAGGGTGGCTAGTCCTTGCTCAATCCGCAGGGTGGATGCAATCAAGTAACCAAGCTGCTCTTGTTTGGTTTTCAGGAAATATTCAGATGCCTCCTCTTGAGTAGGCATCTTGGTAGCTTTCTCCTTCCTTGCCTTCTCCTTCTTGGCTTGTGCTTGGGCAGATGATGGCTCATTCTCAGTCATGACCACTTGATTATCTTCAAAATCTGGACAGATGGGCAGGTGTTCCTTGTCCAATAAGTATATGCTTGTGCCCATCTTGGAGTTGATTAACTCCTGAATTTGTGGGGCATATCCACAGCTCCTCTTCTGATCAGCTGCTGTCCTCTTAATGGTCTCTACCATGAGGCTCATCACTTTGAACTTCTGTGGCACATCAAATATATGAAGCAAATTGATCGCATGGCCTCTGATCATCTTGTGATCACCTGACTTGGGCAACAAGGTGTGCCTAAGGATCCAATTGATAGTTGGCAGCCCTGACAGAAGATAATGCATTGAGCCAAACTTGAAAGTATCAAGTGCTTCATTTGGAATTTCCTTGTACATGTTGGACATAGAGTTGTGGTCCATCTTCTTCTTGGCATATACATCCAAGTCATCTTCCTGCTCTTCTGGGGCATTGATCAGCTGAGCCCATTCAGCAACTGTAGATTGGTACCTCGTACCTTCAGACATCCAAGTTATCCTACCATCTGGATAGAAGTGTGCCGTGGAGTAGAATTGCATAATAAGTTCCTCGTTCCACTTTGTGAACTTCTGCCCAACAAAGTCTGCTACTCCACAAGCATTGAAGCTGTCTTGCACTCCAGGATAGTGCTCTTCATTGTCCTTGATGTACTCCCAATCAACCCATCTCATGTCACAAACTATGGGCTTCTTGTCCAACAAAACTGTCTCATAGAAGTCCTGCTGTTCCTTAGTGTGAAACCTGTAATCAACAGCAGTTCTTCTCCTTGAAGCATACGGATCTGCTTCTCTCCACTTCCTCAGCCCTGAGTCTCTTCTGAGCTTCATGTCCTCAGCCATAGGATGAGCATCATTGTGGTCTGGGATCTTGGGCTTGAGCTTTCTCAGAACATGCTCTTCATCATCTTCTTCAGCAGCTTCAGGCACTGGGGCCTTGTTCTTTTCAGTTGCAGGTATGCTCCTCGTATTTCTCTTTGGAGCTGTCTTGACCTTTGATGCAGCCTTGGGTGCTTCCTTGGGCTTAGATGCAGTAGACCCTGATTTGATAGCATCACCCATTAGCTTGGGTGCCTTAGGTGCTGGTGCAGCAACCTCTTCTTCTTCCTCTTCTTCCATGATGGAAGCCTTTCCAAGCACTCTGGCTACGGTCTTCTTGACCCTTTCCTTCCTTTTCTTTCCTTCAGCAGCAACTGGCTCTATGGTTGCAGGCTTTTCAGGAATCTGAGTTGAGGCTCTGGCCTTTGGCATAGGCTGCCTACCTGCTGGCCTTTTGATTTTCAATCCTGGCTTTGTGCCTTGAGCTGAGCCATGTTCCTTCTCGAGCACTACTCTCTTTGAAGTTGCTTCCTCTTCTGCCACATAGTCCTCATCCTCTGATTCTGAGGTTCTCTTCTTCCAGTGTCTTGTGGCAACTTTTGGCAGATTTCTAGGGGTGCTCCTACTGCCTTCATCTGAAGAACTTGAGGGACTAGTGCCCTCACTCATCTGCACTGGCTGTTCTGACATGTTCTGGCTATCACTTTGGTCTGACATGATGAACAAGCTGACTGCTGACCCTCTGAATAGTTTATAGATGAGGTAGAGTGGATGAGCATCACAAAATGCAGAGATTTTTGCAAAAGAATGATTCAAAATCTTAGTTTTAGTTTCCCACTGAAATCATCTCGGATCTACCGATTTTTAAACTCGGTGATACCGAAGCAGTTTTGGAACCTAAACTAGTGAACTCGGTCAGACCGAGTCACAGTTCGGTGGCACCGAGACTGCTAGGGTTTCACAAAGTTCCAAAATCGGTCACACCGATAAGTAATTCTCGGTCAGACCGAGTCTCACTTGTGCAATGGCATGAGCCAAATCGGTGGGACCGAGTTTTTCAACTCGGTGGGTCCGAGATGGTTTCGGCGGAAACCTAACCCTAAAATTTTCGAATCAAAACTAATCTACGAACGCATTGACTGGATAGGAGTGTTTCAATCATGGCAAGAATCATTAAGAACACAATGTGCTAGGAATCGGACGGGGAATAGCACTGTGATCGAGTCCATACCCTAGTTCGGCGGAGACTCGCTACGGCGGCAACGGCGGGGTTGAATTTCCATTGACGGCGACGGAGACCAGCGACTGGAGGCGGCTGGCGGCGAGGAGACGATCCGGAGACCAAGTTGGCAGAGCAGGCTATCGTGCGGGCGAAGGGGTTCGGAGAAATTTCCAAATTTTTGCCCATGACTATATATAGCCCGACCCTGTCGGTGTGACCGAGTGGAACAACTCGGTGGCACCGAGATGCAAAACTGTATACAGCTGTTGCAACTCGGTGTGACCGAATGGTTCAAATCGGTTGCACCGAGATCGAAAACCTAGATCAACTTAATGATCTCGGTAGGACCGAAAGTAGGGTATCGGTCAGACCGAGAATCATAAAGAGGTTTTGGAAGTTTAAGTCTATGACGAATCGGGGACTCCGAGCGCTCCTCACACAGAGTGGTTCAAATCTGACTTGATCAAATTTTGTGATGTAGCATTAATAGAGTTTGAGACGAGAAAAGCATAGATAGCTAGAGGAGGTTCTTAGGCATTCTTGTCCATCCACTTGGTAAAAGGAAATAAAACCAAACAATCAAAACAACAAGTGGATGTCCTCGAATGAGTAAAATATGCAACCAGCATGCTCACATAATAAGATGGCAAATGAAATATGTGACAAGGCATGCACAACCAATTCTAGCATCTATCAAGCAATTTGCGATGACAAGGTCATCTATATATGAGTATATTGACTTAGGAGTCAAGTGAGAACACTTGATCATAGGTCATACTCATCGTTTAAGCTCAAGTGGGGTTACCACTTTTACATAAAGCATTGTTGTGTTCACATCTTTAGAGTTGCTTTAGCTCAAGTCTTAGAGTAAAGCTCCCCCTAGATGTGATATCCCCCCTTAGAGGGATGAACTAACCTCGGGTTTTGTCGATGATGACTTCATGTAGATGTTGAAGATGTGGATTCTCAATGTTGATGTAGATCATTTGGAGCTATCCATTGGAGTGAATTGCACTTTCAATACCTACATGGGTTAGTCCCACAAGGAACAAACAAGGATATCCATAGACATAGAGTGATGCACCCAAGATGATGTCCATGAAAACTTTTAGGTTACCTTGTCCCTTGTCTTACCAACAAGAGGGTTTGTGACTCCTTGAACTAGTGCAAGATGTGGAAGTTGATTGCACTTGTTCTTGCCAAAGATGATAAGAGTGAAGTATGTTGGTGGAGTCACCCTCAAGAACTCTCTAGTTCTTTCTTTTGGATCCACACCATCTTGATGGGAATCCTTGGAGTTGTAGTCGTACTTGATGAAGTATGAAAGTAGTCTTGGGAACCCACTTGACCAAGGCCTTAGGAGCTTCTTCAAATGCATCAATCTCCTCTTGAGCTTGTCCTTCCCTTTTTGCTTGTGGTCTTGTGGTGGAAGATCATCTTGAGCTTGTGTCCCTTGGAAAGAAGTAGGATCATACTTCTCTTGTTGAGGAACAAACTTTGTCTTGGGGTATTGATCTTCTTCCCACTCAACTCCATTGGCATTGAACTTTGTTCAAAACCAACACCTTGATTCTTCCGGTGCATTCCTTGCTTGCGTCACAATTTCCTCGAATTGCTTACTCCCGGCAAGGCTTTTGTACACCTTTCTCTATAATTCCCTTCAATAAGCTATTTTCTTGCTCAAGTGTAACTTGGCTAAGAGAATCATTAGTGGAATCAAGAGAACTACTAGAAGCAACATATTGGATTTAGCATGATCATTGTTACTACTAGAGGAAGAATCTTTCTTGTTCTTGTTACTAGACTTGACTTGAGGCAATGTAAGTGGATAAGAGTAAACGCTTGGCAATGTAAGAAGAACTTTTCTTGCGGAGATCATCATTGATTGCTTTTAAGAACTCATGCTCTTGCTCAAGATTGAGCTTTTCAAAGTGTAATTTCTCATGAGCTCTTAAAAGTTCTCGATGATCTTCGAAGATAGTTTCATGAGCTAACTTAAGAGTGTTTAGTTCTTTAGTTAGAGCCTCAATCTTCTCCTTATCATTGTCATTCGTTTTATATCTTGATTAGCATGTTTAATTGACGTTTCATCATAGTATTCATCACTAGAGTTGTCAACAAGCAAATCATCACCTAACAAGTCATCTTCATCACTATTGAAATCAACATACTCGGGGTGTGTTACCTTAGGACCTTTGGCCATGAAGCATCTTCCAATTCCTTCATTTGGTGAGTCAAATATGTCGTAGGAGTTGGTTGACACAAGTGCTAGACCGGCAACACCTTCATCTTGAGTATCTTCAGAGCCGGAGTTATGGTCCATCTTCTTCTTGGAGTGATCCGGAGTCGATCCGGATTACCATTCACCAAGAGCTTGAATGTCGTTGTGTAGCTCGATGATTTTTTCCTCTTTCGAATCCTTGCTCCGGGAGTATCTTCGTTCATAACGATCATCTCTAATTCTTCTCTTCTGTGTGATTCTTCTTATTTTTGGAGAATCTTCTCTTCTCTTGTAGGGTGCCGTACACTCATTGGAATAGTGTCCGGGTCTTCCACAATGTAGCAGTTTCGCTCTCGACTAGAAGATCTTTTGTCATTGTAGGACCTTGACTTGAGCTTCTATCTTTGCTTCTACTCTTGTAGAACTTGTTGAAGTTCTTCACCATTAAGCTCAATTCTTCATTGAAGGTTTGTTTCTCACTTGATGATGTGGGGGCTTCACATGAGGCTTTGTAAGCACCACTTGATTTGTTGTGAAGTTCCTCTTTATCCTTGAGTGACATCTCATGAGCAACAATTCTTCCAATTTCCGTTGGCTTGAGATCTTTGTAATTGGGCATCATTTGGATCAATGTGCACACGGTATCATATTTTCCATCCAAGGCTCTTAGGATCTTCTTGATGATGAATCTATCGGTCATCTCTTCACTTCCTAAGCCGGCAATCTCATTTGTGATGAGAGCAAGCCTAGAGTACATTTCAGCGACACCTTCACCATCCTTCATTTTGAACTTGTCAAGTTGACTTTGAAGCACATCCAATTTGGATTCCTTGACGGAGTCGGTACCTTCGTGCATATCAATCAAAGTATCCCAAATTTCCTTTGCATTCAACGGCTGATTTTGTTGAATTCTTCGGGGCACAATCCGTTGAAGAGAATATCACAAGCTTGAGCATTGTATTGCAACATCTTCAACATCCGCGGTAGCTTCACGGTTTGGTTCTTCCCATCAAAGAAGTCACCTTGCAAACCAACACACACAATAGCCCAAACGGCGGGGTTATGTCCAAGAATATGCATTTTCATTTTATGCTTCCAACTAGCAAAATTAGTACCATCAAAGTAAGGACCTCTACGGTGATAATTTCCCTCGCTAGACGCCATACTCTCCTAGGTTGTGAAACCAAGGCTATGACCACAAAGCTATGGAGATCAAAGCAAATGGAAGACCAAAGCTCTGATACCACTTGTAGGATCAAAAGTATGTCTAGAGGGGGGTGATTAGACTACTTGACCAAATAAAACTTAACCTTTTCCCAATTTTAGTTCTTGGCAGATTTTAGCTATTGTAGGACAAGTCAAGCAATCATCACACAATTCAAGCAAGCATGCAAAGAGTATATTGGCAGCGGAAAGTAAAGCATGCAACTTGCAAGAATGTAAAGGGAAGGGTTTGGAGAATTCAAACGCAATTGGAGACACGGATGTTTTTCCCGTGGTTCGGATAGGTGGTGCTATCCTACATCCACGTTGATGGAGACTTCAACCCACGAAGGGTAACGGTCGCGTGAGTCCACGGAGGGCTCCACCCACGAAGGGTAATGGTTGCGCGAGTCCACGGAGGGCTCCACCCACGAAGGGTCCACGAAGAAGCAACCACCCACGAAGGGTCCACGAAGAAGCAACCTTGTCTATCCCACCATGGCCATCACCCACGAAGGACTTGCCTCACTAGCGGTAGATCTTCACGAAGTAGGCGATCTCCTTGCCCTTACAAACTCCCTGGTTCAACTCCACAATCTTGTCGGAGGCTCCCAAGTAACACCTAGCCAATCTAGGAGACACCACTCTCCAAGAAGTAACAAATGGTGTGTAGGTAATGAACTCCTTACTCTTGTGCTTCAAATGATAGTCTCCCCAACACTCAACTCTCTCTCATAGGATTTGGATTTTGTGGAAAGAAGATTTGAGTGGAAAGCAACTTGGGGAAGGCTAGAGATCAAGATTCATATGGTAGGAATGGAATATCTTGGTCTCAACACATGAGTAGGTGGTTCTCTCTCAGAACATATGAGTTGGAATTGTGTATGTGTTCTGATGGCTCTCTCCACGAATGAAGAGGAGGTGGAGGGGTATATATAGCCTCCACACAAAATCCAACCGTTACACACAGTTTTCCAATCTCGGTGGGACCGAATCAACAAACTCGGTCGGACCAAAAAGGTAAACCTAGTGACCGTTAGAGATTTTCGGTGGGACTGACATGCAACTCGGTAGGACCGATATGGTTAGGGTTTGGTCATAACGTAATCTCGGTGAGACGATTACACAAACTCGGTGAGACCGAGTTTGGTAATAAGCTAACCAGATAGTTGGTCAGGTAAACTCGCTGGGACCGATTTGCTCTTTCGGTGAGACCGAAAAGTTACAAAAAGGAAACACTGAATTTTCATTGCAATCTCGGTGGGACCGATCCGCTCTTTCCGGTGAGACCAAAAAGTTACGAAAGGGAAATAGAGAGTTTGCAATCCCATCTCGGTGAGACCGAGATCCCTATCGGTAGAACCGAATTGCTAGGGTTTGGCAGTGGCTTATGACAAGTGAAACTCGGTGGCGCCGGATAGAAAGAATCGGTAGGACCGAGTTTGGCTTAGAGTTTAGGTCATATGTGGATATGGGAAAGTAGTTGAGGGTTTTGGAGCATATCACTAAGCACATGAAGCAAGAGGCTCATTAAGCAACACCTCATCCCTCCTTGATAGTATTGACTTTTCCTAAAGACTCAATGTGATCTTGGATCACTAAAATATAAAATGAAGAGTCTTGAGCTTTTGAGCTTGAGCCAATCCTTTGTCCTTAGCATTTTGAGGGTTCCACTTTCACATCCATGCCATGCCAATCATTGAGCTTTCCTGAAATAGTCATCTTGGAATAGCATTAGCTCAATGAGCTATATGTTGTTATGAATTACCAAAACCATCTAGGGATAGTTGCACTTTCATCATGGATTGTTGTTGTTTTTGTTGTTGCCTTTGTTCTGAACTAGTAGCTGCATCAAGGCATTCTGCTGTTGGATCAACCGAGTGAGCTCCGGTGGGAAGACAAATCCGGGATCACGTCTCGGAGGCATCTGATGGGTTTAGAGGGGAGAGATTAGAATAGAATGAGGTCTAAAGAGAAAGCACTACCCATATGCACATGAGACAAACACATTCATATCACACCACTCAATTCAAACAAGGGCATACAAACGATCTAACTACCGTTACAAAAATACTCGGACTACTACTATATACATGGGGAATACTACTGATAATATGGTGGTCAACTAGAAATTTTTGATCAGTGGAAGACTCCATGACATCTGCTCCAGCTTCGTCTTCGTAATCATCATCACTACTATCGGGGTCGGAGTTGGTGTCGTCGATGATGATGTAGTCCTCGGGATGGTCGTCATCTCCTGGCGCGGGGTCTCCCATGAATACTCCTAGCTTCTTCTTCAGGTCTTTATTCTTATCCAGTAACACTACAATTCCTCCTCATATCCATCGCGTGTAAAGTTGAGTTCCTCTTCAAGCTCCATGTTCCTGGTCATCACCTTCTTCAGATATATCATGTTCGCGCACATTTGGGTCTCCTGGCGGCGAATGTGCTGGTTTAACTCCTGGATGAATGCTGCAATGGACTTGTCCCTCCTGGTGCTGATCATCTCCCATTGCTCATCTCGGCGCTCACATATCTGGTAGATGGTGTCCTTAAGATCCTTGTTGTAGACGTCGTCGATGCGTCCCATGGCGATGTGGGCTGCAATGCTCTTTCCTAGACTCCAGGTTGGTGCATCAAAGGAAAACTCTATGGGTTCAGTAACTGGCGTGAATGTCCTTTCTGGAACATGAACTCGAATCATCCAACGCTCCTCTTCTGGTAAAGTGGCGGTGTAGGTCCCGGTGAAGCTTGGTATTCCGATGTTCAGGTACCTAGTGACTTCCTTCAAGTGTCGTCCAAATGGTGTATCTTCATCTGGTTGAGCAAACTTGTTCCTCGGGTCCACCATCTATAGAGTGGAAAATGGAGGAGAGTCATAAATGAGTAGAGAAGAATGACCTATGGCTTATCTTAGTGGTCGCGTCCCACAGTCAGCATGTGCTCTGATACCATCTTGTAGCGATCCGACCTCAAACGGTCAAATCTCTGTGCATAAGTGTCATCCCTGGATCGGTAATGCTGACACACACATTACTTGAAGGATTTATAACAGAGTGCAATCACACACTTATTACATCGAATGTCTCAAAAGAGAACTTATTACAATAATATGGCTTAAGGCCATCTAAATAAGATAACTGCGGAAGCATCGAAGGTAAATGAGTCCATCAACTCCAACGGCATAGCTGAGTGCACGACAACGACCTAGCACACCTTACTCTTCGTCTGAAAAGTCTGAAACATAATACGTTGCAGCCCGAAAATGGGTCAGCACATGGAATATGCTGGCAAAATAACACTGTAGAGCAATGAACAAGATAACAGCTATATCTACATGCATATATGGCTGGTGAAGGCTCTATGGTTATTGTTTTTGCATAAAGCCAATTTTTCCCTACTGCAAAGGAATATATTTTATTTAACTACAAAGTTTGTTGAAAACATTGAGAATGGAAACCCCATCTCAATCCCAAAATTAATAATCAATAACCGAACAAATTAATTAAGAGTAATGAGATCAACATAATAATTCAAGCACCAGATACTCAAGATCTCTATAACCGGGGACACGACTAACCATGATTATTTTGTACACTCTGCAGAGGTTTGCGCACTTTTCCCCACAAGACTCAATCTCCTCCATTGGATTTCTCGCACTACTTGGTGTTTGAGAAACAGATGACTGAGACACAGTCTTTCATAAGCATTAACTCTTTCGACGGGTAAACCGTACCACATACATCCCCTAAATCCAGGGGCGAAGCCAGAAAATTTAGCCATTGGGTTCACTCATTGAATTATTGTGAGAATTTGATATAAATAATCTACGTGTAAGGTCTGATTTTACACAATATTATAACAAAAGTATAACATTCAAAGACAACATAAGGAATAGAACGATGATATCATTTATCGCATATTGTATGATAGTAAAAATTGAAGAGTGTTGTACATACCTATTGACTGAAATCATAAAACCTCTTTTTTATACATGTTATAAGTAGAGTGGTGCCAGAATAACTTCAAGTCTTAGGTTTATTTTCTCATGTCCCTGAAAACATTGAAGCAAATGACAAGTTAGTTTAAAAAGTTTAAAAATAAAGACCAACAACAAAAGAAGTATGTTAAGTCACTCACATTTTGAGTACCCCGTTCGATTTTCATCAGCTCAAAAAGATCAATCAAACTTTTAATACTAATGACAGAAAACGTAGTTTTTAACACATATCAAATTAAAGAATCACTCATGAACCGATTACCCATTTTGTTACGCAACTTTTTCTTCACAACATTCATAACCGAAATGCATTTCTTCATTGATGTTGTGTCATCTCACAATACCTTTAGACAATGATAGATAAAAGAAAAAGTAACATGCTTATTAATCAAACCGTTCTGGATTACTTTTTATGAAACATCACAAATGGCCCTTTGTGGATAATCAAAATTAGATGGTGGCCTTATTAAATATCTTTGCCCAGTACCACCATCCTCTAAAATTCTCTTCTGATTAGTCGGATCGTAAGGCAACACATCTGAATTAATTCAGCTGGCTTTAAAACCCGCTTGCAACAACGATATTCGATGCACTTTGCGCACACCTAACTGCTGGCTTAATGGTTTTGATGTACCCGCATCATTTTTTGGATCTGGTGATCGACTCGACGACTTCCCTTACAGAAACTCCTTTGGATAGGCTAAATCAATCAGAATTTCTGGAATACGCAATTAAGAAACTAGGGGATGTGCAAGAGATGTGATGATGCGATCTCATCACCTCAAATTAGAACTACTAGTCTCAACCCATGCATTCACATGGGCTAGCGTACTAACCTACAATGGGATGCAGTTTTGAGACTACATTTCATTAACTGGGAGTAAGAAAATCAAGAATTCCCAAATTTCTATAGAAACAGTTCCGTCTTGTCCTATGACCATATATGTTTAATATGCAAGTCTTATCGCAGTGAATGTTTAATACTTAAAATAATAGAAGAAACGACACATATACCCAAATGTTCTTCATTGATAGATTTAAAATCTAATTATTCAATCACCTCATTCTTGGTATATAATGCCTTCAAGACACTGAAGATAAATAATGCTGATTGTTCATTCACTTCTATGCTGACCAGTCTCTAGAGTAAGTAAGAAGTTCACTTTATAAGATGAAAGAACCTCACAGAATCAACAACAAAAAACAATTATACCTTTTTAAAGAGAAAAGGAATAGATGCATGCATCAGAGACCATTTTTATTACATTTTTGTTGTTCCAAAGTTTGCTCATAAAAAGAGAAAGGCCTATTTTGCACTAATATAATAAAATCATGCCTAGAGAGAATAGTCGTGTGGTTGAGCTTCTTTGTACAGGTGTCGACGGTTGCACTTTTCTGCATCTCCTTTGCTTCCATCATATCAATATGTATTAACATAAACATGTTCACTTTCATTATTTTAGTCGTTTAGTAAAGGCAAAATATTAATGTATTAACATATATATATATATATATATATATATATATATAAGTAAACTGTTTGGTCTCTATTTTGAATTCTCATGAACATTGACTCAAATGGTATACACAAATACCTTACTAAATTAATTTGGTATATTGTGAAACCAAAACAAATTACGAATCCATACTGTATTTACGGAAATACTGATACAATGTTTACCTGAAATTGTATTTATCAAACCAAACGAACTGGCCACCCTTTGGAACCTGTTAATATTTTACTAACATAGTGGGCAATAGGCAGCTCGATTGTCTATATTTAAATCATCTACTGCATAGAAAACTGAAGAACCGATATACTTCTTGTCGTATAATTCATATGTAAAAGGTAAACAATGATGGGAGCATCCATGCTGATTTAAACAAATATTGGAAAGTCAAATAATTAATAAAACTATTTACCAACGGCCTTATGTTATTATATATCTAGATATTCAGTTATAAATTAAGAAGATGTACCGAGTATTACCTAGTTGTATGACCTGAGTGCATAAATCTCACAAAGCAGCCTAATTAATTGTTGGAGACCTCAACATCTCAAAATCCTAAGCCTTAGACATTTTCAAAACAAAATAAAAATAAAAATCACAACTACCAAATAGTAATACACAAAAGAAATACAGATTATCAATTTCTCATTCCGAAAGAAGAATTGGTGAACATGCTATTGAGCTGCCGGAAAGGTAATTGCCAATGGAACATGCAGAAACCAATACATCTAAAAGAAACTATCATCCAATGGTCTCATGCAAGGGAAATGAAGCTCAAACCAAGATAAGCATAAGGACGCACACACATATAGTCGGTCACAATCAGCGGAGTCAATCTATGATGGTAATACCTATACATTGTTGTAATGGAAGTTTGTCATGGTAATATGGAGATGGATGGTGCAGGAAGACTGACAACTATTTCACATGTGGATTAGTAATTACACATGGAAAATACTATAGTGATGACTTATCAGAAGTAGTAACTCACAAAATTTACTCATGCTGCAGGTCACAAATCGGTGCATACTTATCAATATCAGTTACTATTTCAACTGGAAACATATGTGCAAAATTCGGATCAAAATTAATTTCACCGTCAGCCAATTGAACGACTACAAAAATATGGTAAGAAACTGAAACATATCTGTTAAGCTAGGAAATCAAAATATTATTGTCACACTGCTACATTGTTTTAGAATCAGATTAGTAAAAACCCCAAAATGATAGATCATTCAGCAGCTTCTTTGGAACTAAAGCTAAAAGTTCAGGTGGCTTAATCTTCTTATGAAAAATGACCCAATATATGTCCTACATATATTGGTCAAATTAGGTTCTTCATTAAGCTGTTTATGCAAGTGAACATATAGTAGGATAATTTCAAATTAGTGTACTCTAGTTATCCAAGCATAGCAAGAAAAAAAAGGAAGAATCAGTCCAAACACAAATATAAGAGCATGTGCATTGCACGGAGAGACAATAGCAGGAACAGGAATACAAATTCAACGGAAGAATCGATCCAAAAGCAATGAATCTAAATATTGTTTTCCCCAAAAGATAAATGATGTGATTATGGAGCAACAGGAATAGGATTTCAGAGAGGTAGAAACATATGGAGAGGTGAATCGTACGTACCGACAGAAGCCAAAATTCAAGTCCGCACCTACAATAGCAGGGGTAGTTCAAATGTGATCAACTATGCGATCATACTGACATTAGAGGTAGTTAAAACCATTTAAAAAATCTAGATACAGATTATGAGACTGTTCACGTACGGGGTTACAGGTCAGCTGCAATGACCAACCCATGGACTACTAATCTAGGTGGGCCAGCAGTGAGAATGTTGGCGCATGTGGACGGTGACGATAACCGGTGTAGCGGTATGGTAGTATAACCAGAGCTTTTCTTAGTATGAAAATCAAAATGCAACTGCGCTACTGCTATACAATTTACTATATATCATCGTAGCATGTGAGTTCGTGATCGGAAAAAGAAGAATTTACGTGTGTCAAAACTGCCGAGAAGCATTATAAAGTGATAGCCGTAGCAATGACCTGGAAATCCAAAGAGTGATGAAGATACCTACACATAGTTTTGTGAAGCTATGAAAAACATTATACAAAGTGGTATGCATTGACCATAGTTAGCAGCAAAACATCATTAACTGGAGGACAATACTTGCATAGTAGAAACAGCATGGCAATAGCAACTAATGTAACCGTACCTATATAGAAACAAATGGAGTATGCATCTAAAACATGAAGGCATAAACATCTGTAAAAAACATTAATAATGCCTGTGCAGCTCAAGTAGTGCTTGGCTAACTCTGCGGACATCTGATTACCTTATCTAGGAAAAAAATATTGAGGGCAACAACTTTAGCATATAAATATACGAACAAAATTAAATCTCTTAGCCTAGTACCTCCGCGTAACGGATGGATGATTAATTATACATATATACCATCAAGTTTATCAGAGATTATTTATCATGAACATGAAATAAAGATACGTATCATTGCTCGTCTATGTAAGAAAACACATCAAATAATTCGGATGACCATGTAAAAAGAACTAACTCGGTTCCCTACTATATAGAATATGTCCTACTGCTAGAGGTGATGCAGAGCACCCCAATTGACATGCATCCTCATCTTATAGCACACACTGGAGTCAAGAGGAATGCTTATGGATTCACATGTATACTCAATCATTTTATTGATATGAAATGTCAGGGATTAAAACAATTATTGTTTGGTTTTGTCTTCTGTGATGAATTCAAAGGATGGAGAATACAACAGAAATCACGGCACCGCGAATCGGCTGTAGTTTCTTCACTCAGCCTAGCCTACTTTAAATTGCCATCGGTACACCTCTCCCAGATCAGGACCTGAAATATGAGGAGATTAAAGACCGGACAAAAAAAGAGATCAGGGAGATGCTAGATTGAAATATGTGACCTTTTTTTCCAGATCAATGACTCCTTCGACCTAGCAGGTGTTTTTCTCCTCTACTCCCTCACCTGCTCTTGTGGCCGATGTTCTTCTCTCTTCTGATTCCAACAACGCCGTCCATGCCACCTCCAGCCTATGTGCCGCCAGTGTGGTATATAGGCCATCGATCGTCTTAATATCCATTTTGGTTCAGCCTCTCTTATGCCCTCTTCGAGGTGGAAATTTCCTGTAGTCCGTAGACCTGTAAAGTGTGAACTTGAAGCTCAGGTCGGCATGGAGAGAAGATGTAAAAGGAGTACATGGAAGGATTGAATCATGACCTTTCTATCAAAGGGATTACAACGTGCATGCAGTTGAAGTTCACAACGGCGTGGATGGGAGGTGGCCATGCCAGAGGAGGAAGAGGAGCGGGGGCATGAGGGATGAATCATGCCCGTGAGAGATCTAGAGAGGCCATGGCAAGGTACCGCCTATATCACGTCTCGATGCATAAGAGATTTTTTTTTCTAAACTTAGAAGAGATCAATACGTAAGAGATCCTCTTTCATTTTTTAATTGGGAAGAGATATCCTTTCGTGAGAATAGGAAACCAGACTGACTCGTTACCATCCAAGACTTCCGTACTTAAATCAATGGTATTACTTTTTTTTCTGTGATCAATTAATAGAAGATAGATAATGTTAGAATTAATGGGCTAGGCCCATAGCAATTTCTGAAATCTCAAAGCCCATGTGTAAAATGGCAAGTGGTGGTGCTAAGTTTAGTCCCACCTTGGAAGTTGAAGAAGAGTTGGACCTCTTTATATAGTGGGTTCTCTCTACCACTCTAAGTGGTGTGTGAGAAGAGAAAGGGAAAACCACACACGCGCGCTCGCTCGCCTCGCCTCGCCGGGCCGGGCCGGGGCGTACATGCGCGTGAATGGTCCGCCGAAATCCGGTCCGTCTCCTTGCAGGAGCGCAGCTTCCTTTTGCCATTTTATTTTTATGCTTGGCAGACAAGTTTTTTTGATTTCTTGTCCGGTAAGTATACGAATTAGAAACCGAGTCGGTTTGGGATTGTGGTCGCGACACAATACCGCCTCTGGTCCTAATATATATAGAGCTACCGGATGCGGCCAGAGATACACCGAAAAACACCTAGGGTTTTGCCTCATCTCACAACTTGCGCCGCCATCGTAGTCTACTCCATCCCAAACGCCGGCGTGCATCGGCGCGTGGGAGAGCAGGTCTCCGGAACCGTTCGTCTTTGCGATCCTGCACCGGGAGAGGACGAATTAGGTTTTTGGGAAGCGCTGTGCGCGACTGCTCAAATTCGTCATCACGGGTCGTCTTCCGTCCAAGTCGGGCGGTGCTACTCATCGTCGTATTCATCGCCGTCAGCAGCAGATCGTCGCCAACATCGTCATCAACACTGTCGCACCCATAATAGCCAACGATCAGTACGTCCAACATCCTCTGTTCATGTCTGTTTCTACAGCTACTGTTACGTGTTTGCTGCTGTTATGCATGTCTTGCTGTTCTTCTAGTTTGCTAGATTTTTTCATGCTAGTATCTCTTCTAGTCATGAATTATTTACTGGAATTAATCATGAACTTGCCTAATATTCCAACAATCCAAAAACCTAATTATAGGCAATTTCCTGAGTTAACTATGGCTGGATTCGCTGATGCACTGAGGCCGGATAAGTTTACCGGTGTGCACTTTAAGAGGTGGCAGGTGAAGACCACGCTCTGGCTTACTGCTCTGAAAGTTTTCCACGCTAGTGTTGGTGCTCCAGAGGGAATGACCGACGAAGATCGGAGAAAATTCCAGGAAGCCAATACTATGTTTGTGGGATGCATTCTGAGTGTTCTTGCTGACCGTCTGTGTGATGTGTACATGCACATAAACGACGGAAAAATTCTGTGGGATGCACTGAATGCAAAATTCGGTGCAACAGATGCAGGCAGTGAACTGTACATCATGGAGAGTTTTCATGACTACAAGATGGTGAATAACCGTTCTGTGGTTGAACAAGCTCATGAAATACAGTGCATTGTGAAGGAACTTGAACTCCTTAAATGTGTTCTACCCGACAAATTCGTGGCTGGGTGCATGATTGCAAAGTTGCCTCCTTCATGGAGGAATTTCGCCACAACTCTGAAGCATAAGAGACAGGAGATATCAGTTGAAAATCTGATTGCATCTCTTGATGTTGAAGAAAAAGCTCGGGCTAAAGATACCACTGAAAAAGGAGGTGAGGTTCAGCCTACTGCTAACATGGTGCAGAGGTACCCACAGAATAAGAACAAAGGGAAGAACAAACCTGTTTTCAACAAGCCTACCAAGACTACTACCTTCAAGAAGAAGAAGTTCAACAAGGCTGAGCTAGAGTGCTACGCCTGTGGGAAGCCTGGACACTTTTCCAAGGAATGCCCTGAACGTGCAGACCGCAGAGGGAAAACAAGCTCCAAGACTGTCAACATGGTGACCGCTAGCAATACTGATGGGTATGGTAATTTACCTATTGTGCTTTCAGTATTTCAATCATCTTCGTGGTGGATTGATTCGGGTGCTAACGTTCATGTGTGTGCTGACATCTCCCTGTTTACTTCTTATCAGGTCGCAAGGGATTCTTCCGTCCTAATGGGGAATGGGTCACATGCTTCTGTTCGTGGCATTGGCACGGTGGATCTGAAGTTTACTTCGGGAAAGATCGTGCAACTAAGGAACGTGCAGCATGTCCCTACTATGAACAAGAATCTAGTTAGCGGCTCCCTTCTATGTCGAGATGGATTTAAGGTAGTTTTAGAGTCCAATAAAGTAATCGTGTCAAGATTTCGACAATTTATAGGAAAAGGCTATGAGTGCGGAGGCTTGTTCCGTTTTTCTCTTTCAGATTTTTGCAATAAGTCAATAAACCAAATTTGTGCTAGTGTTAATGATGATGCAAGTATTTGGCACTCCCGTTTATGTCATATTAATTTTGGTTTAATGTCTCGGCTATCCAGCATGAGTTTAATTCCGAACTTCACAGTTGCCAAAGGTTCTAAGTGCCATAGTTGTGTGCAATCTAAGCAACCTCGAAAGCCTCATAAGGCTGCCGAGGGGAGAAACTTGGCACCTCTAGAACTCATACATTCTGATCTTTGTGAGATGAATGGTGTGTTGACAAAAGGTGGAAAGAGATATTTCATGACTTTGATTGATGATGCGACTAGATTTTTCTATGTTTATTTGTTGCAAACTAAAGATGAAGCATTAGACTACTTTAAAATCTATAAAGCTGAAGTTGAAAATCAACTAGAGAGAAAGATCAAGCGTCTTAGGTCCGATCGTGGTGGAGAGTATTTTCCAAAAGTTTTTGATGAATTTTGTGAGGAACATGGTATTATTCATGAGAGGACGCCTCCCTATTCACCTCAATCAAATGGAGTGGCCGAGAGGAAAAACCGCACATTGACTGACTTGGTGAATGCCATGTTAGACACTGCTGGTTTATCTAAGGCATGGTGGGGGGGGCTCTATTGACTTCATGTCATGTCCTGAATAGAGTTCCCAACAATAATAAAGAGAAAACCCCTTATGAGGAGTGGGTTGGGAGAAAACCATCACTTTCTTATTTGCGCACTTGGGGATGTTTGGCAAAGGTCAATATTCCTATTCCTAAGAAACGCAAACTTGGACCAAAGATAGTGGATTGTGTCTTTCTAGGGTATGCTCAACGGAGCATTGCTTATCGGTTTTTAGTGGTAAAATCTGAAGTACCTGATATGCATGTTGATACTATAATGGAATCTCGTGATGCAACATTTTTTGAGAACATATTTTCTATGAAAGATATGCATAGCATTGCTAGATTTTCTTTGATGAATATTTCGAACAATCACATGAGGAAGTCCTTGAGAAGGATAACAATGAAGTTCCTAGAAGGAACAAGAGACAAAGGATTGCAAAATCTTTTGGTGATGATTTCATTGTATACCTTGTGGACGACACACCCAAGACGATTGCAGAAGCATATGCATCTCCGGATGTAGATGATTGGAAAGAAGCTGTTCATAATGAGATGGACTCAATTCTTTCTAATGGAACTTGGGAACTAACTGATAGACCATATGGTTGTAAACCTGTGGGCTGTAAGTGGGTGTTCAAAAAGAAGCTAAAGGCCTGATGGTACTATTGATAAATACAAGGCGCGGCTAGTGGCCAAGGGCTACACTCAGAAAGAAGGCGAAGATTACTTTGACACCTATTCACCCGTTGCTAGAATGACCACCATTCGAGTGTTACTTTCCTTGGCTGCCTCTTATGGTCTTATCATTCATCAAATGGATGTAAAGACAGCTTTTCTCAATGGAGAGTTGGAAGAGGAGATCTATATGGATCAGCCTGACGGGTTTGTGGTAAAGGGTGAAGAGAGAAAGGTGTGCAAGTTGTTAAAATCTTTGTATGGTCTTAAACAGGCACCTAAGCAATGGCATGAGAAGTTTGAAAGAACTTTGACTTCTGCAGGATTTGTCATTAACGAGGCTGATAGGTGTGTTTACTATCGCCATGGTGGGGGCAATAGTGTCATATTATGTTTGTATGTGGACGACATACTGATCTTTGGTACAAACATTAATGCAGTTAATGAGGTCAAGTCTTTTCTATCAAAAAGTTTTGACATGAAAGATCTGGGAGAAGCCGATGTAATTCTAAACATCAAACTTATTAAGGATGAGAGTGGGATTACATTAATGCAATCTCACTATGTTGAGAAGGTCTTGAACCGATTCGGTTTTATGGATAGCAAGCCTTCTCCAACACCTTATGATCCCAGCGTGACACTCAGAAAGAACAAGAAAGAATCGAGAGATCAATTAAGATACTCTCAAATTGTCGGTTCACTCATGTACTTAGCTAGCGCTACAAGACCAGATATCTCTTTTGCTGTGAGCAAACTGAGTAGGTTCATGTCCAACCCGGGTGATGATCATTGGCATGCACTAGAAAGGGTCTTGCGCTATCTGAGAGGTACTATGAGTTACGGAATTACTTATTCAGGGCATCCTGCTGTGCTAGAAGGATATAGTGATTCAAATTGGATCTCCGATGTTGATGTACTTTACGCAACAAGTGGGTATGTATTTACTCATGGTGGTGGCGCAGTGTCATGGAGGTCTTGCAAGCAAACCATATTGACGAGGTCAACTATGGAAGCAGAATTAACTGCTTTGGACACAGCTACTGTTGAGGCAGAATGGCTGCGTGAGCTCTTGATGGACTTGCCGGTTGTTGAAAAACCTGTACCGGCTATTCTTATGAATTGTGATAACCAAACGGTTATCGCTAAAGTGAACAATTCTAAAGATAATGCAAAGTCATCAAGACACGTGAAAAGACGTTTGAAGTCTGTCAGGAAGTTGAGAAACTCCGGAGTAATAACTGTTACGTATATACAAACAGACAAAAACCTGGCAGATCCCTTTACAAAGGGACTATCACGAAATGTGATAGATATTGCATCGAGGGAGATGGGTATGAGACCCATAGATGTTACACCATAGTAGTAACCCAACCTTTGTGATCGGAGATCCCGTGAATTAGGATCTGGGAAGAACAAGCTATTGGTTAACTGAGGAGAGTAATAACTTATGATCGTGTCCAAGTGAAGATGCAAAACTCTCAGAGCTGTAAGGCTCAGATCTGTAAGGCAGGTCGGCAACATGCCTTAATGTGGTTCTATTGGCTATAATTAGCAAAGATGCTGTCCTACAGAGCAGTCTTGAAAGAACACACCTATATGAGTTCTGACTGTAAATGTCGCAGTCTATGAGATTTGGGTGATCTCTAGTAAACTCACGAAGAGACCAGGGAGTATGACGTATAAGCTCCAAACCGCGGGGTAGCCTACTGGCGGTCAGGTACTGGTTAAGACTTTGAGTGAAACCTGTTCACACAAAACTAGCAATTCAAGGCATAGTCCATTGTCAAGTTGTGAATGGATGTAGCTTAAAGTTCTAGGCAGAAGTTCAACTTAACAGTCTCTGCTGAAACACTGGTATATTAAACAAGTGGTGAGAGAAGGCAAATCTCTAAATGGGTATTTGAGATCTGGTGGGGGATTGTTAGAATTAATGGGCTAGGCCCATAGCAATTTCTGAAATCTCAAAGCCCATGTGTAAAATGGCAAGTGGTGGTGCTAAGTTTAGTCCCACCTTGGAAGTTGAAGAAGAGTTGGACCTCTTTATATAGTGGGTTCTCTCTACCACTCTAAGTGGTGTGTGAGAAGAGAAAGGGAAAACCACACGCGCGCGCTCGCTCGCCTCGCCTCGCCGGGCCGGGCCGGGGCGTACATGCGCGTGAATGGTCCGCCGAAATCTGGTCCGTCTCCTTGGAGGAGCGCAGCTTCCTTTTGCCGTTTTATTTTTATGTCTTGGCAGACAAGTTTTTTTGATTTCTTGTCCGGTAAGTATACGAATTAGAAACCGAGTCGGTTTGGGATTGTGGTCGCGACACAATACCGCCTCTGGTCCTAATATATATACAGCTACCGGCTGCGGCCAGAGATACACTGAAAAACACCTAGGGTTTTGCCTCATCTCACAACTTGCGCCGCCATCGTAGTCTACTCCATCCCAAACGCCGGCGTGCAGCGGCGCGTGGGAGAGCAGGTCTCCGGAACTGTTCGTCTTTGCGATCCTGCACCGGGAGAGGACGAATTAGGTTTTTGGGAAGCGCTGTGCGCGACTGCTCAAATTCGTCATCACGGGTCGTCTTCCGTCCAAGTCGGGCGGTGCTACTCATTGTCGTATTCATCGCCGTCAGCAGCAGATCGTCGCCAACATCGTCATCAACACTGTCGCACCCATAATAGCCAATGATCAGTACGTCCAACATCCTCTGTTCATGTCTGTTTCTACAGCTACTGTTACGTGTTTGCTGCTGTTATGCATGTCTTGATGTTCTTCTAGTTTGCTAGATTTTTGCATGCTAGTATCTCTTCTAGTCATGAATTATTTACTGGAATTAATCATGAACTTGCCTAATATTCCAACAGATAAAAGTGAGACATAGATGAGAGTTTGAAAGGGACACATGAGAGAGAGGTGCATGAGAAGGTTAGAAAGAAGCGTGGGAAGGAAAGAAAGAAGCATGAGAATATTGAGCGAGGGAAAAAAAGGTATCAAGCTTTTCTGTGGAGGATTTCATGAATCAATCTCCATCGTAACAATTTTGGTCCCAGCAGATTAACGGCTTGTAAAATCTAATTAACGTGGGAATTTCTAGAAAGTCTAGGATTAGTATAGGTATAGATAGATATATAGATAGATAGATAATAGTCTGCTTGCCGCCGCCGACCTGTCGTTGTCAGCTCGTCGGTGGTGTCTCAAGTGGTGACCAATTGATGGCGAATGGAGAGACCTGATCGGAGGATTGTGGAAGCGAGCAACTAGGGCAAGAGATCATGCGACTTGGGTTTACATACAAGAGATTAGGATTAAGGGCACGAAGCAGGTAGGAACCCACGAACAGGCTTGTCACGTGGCAATTCCCTTGTGGGCTTTTGGGCTTTGCATTGAGCGTCCAAGTTTGATGGGGTCAACCCTTATTTTTTGTTGGGGTCAAAGCATTTACGTATCTGTATACTGTACGCGGCCATAAGAATTCGTTGGGTTCAGCTGAACCTAACGCCAATGTGTTGGCTCCGCCGCTGCCTACATCTGCTAATTTACCACTGAAAGAGGTCACATAACATACTCAACTATGCCAGAGCCCATAATGGCTCGTGGCTGCACACGGAAGTTTCTATCATGAATAATCTTATGATCCCTTTGAGCCTGGGTGGCGAACCATAGGATGATCACATGGATTCCCCGGGATCTCCTTGGACAACACTGGATTCCCCAGGTGCCCACAAACAATCCACCCAGATGTGTATTAAAGTAGCCACCTTAAATAAACCCTTGGTTCATAATAATCTCTCACATCTGTCATGAATCACTCAAACCAAACCACGTCTAGGAGCATAGCGCGCATAGCAGTGTAAGCATAACGTATAAGTAACTACCAGGGTTTGAAATAAAGGGTAATAGGTTCTACCTCATCATCTAGTTCCCAATACCCACATGTTATCAAAATCCTACTCATGCAATGTTCGAGGGTTGAAACTAATGCATAAAAACTGGGTAATAAAGGATATGATCAAAGTGTTACTTGCCTTGCTGACGATCTGAAAACCCTAGTGACTCGTGGTAGCACGCTTCGCACTCCGGAAATACTATCGCAAACAAACAATAGCATACATAAGCAATCAAGCATAGATGCAAGGGTAAAACTCAAATAAAAAGATCCAAACTGAAATTCAACTGAAGAGGTTCAATTTGCAAAAAGAATCAATCGAATTGGAGCTACGGAATTGAAACTACGATCAAAACAAGTTCAAATTCAAATCTGCTTGCAACAAAATTTTAATTTGACAAAACCATGTTCAAGTTTATTAACCGGAAAGTGGGGTTCGAGATAAAGATTTTGGTGTTGGTTTCACTGGATTTGGATGAATGGTTAAAAGGTTGCGACGGTTTGAAGATCAGGGGATAATCGGCAATGAAAATAATCATGGATATGTCCCTGGCCGAAAATAAAATAAGAGGAAAAACGCTATCGAACGAACGTTCGCTAGCAGAGACAAACGAACGAAAACGTTCGTGAACAGAGATGTTCGGGTGAACGTTCGCTAATTAGCAAAAGCGAAAAAACCAAAACAAACTGATCTAACGAAAAAAACCGGGGCGACGGTTTTGTCGGGTTTTATCGATTCAACAAAAAACCGTTGGCGGCGAGATCCGGCGAGGCGGGGCTCCGGCGGGGTGGCGGCTTGGGCGGCGGGGCGGCGGGGAGCGGCGGCGTGACGGAGCAGCGGCGGCGGCGCGGTGAAGCAGCGGCGGCTCGGGCTGGCGGCGCGGGCGGCGGCTTCGGGATGAGGTGGAGAGGCGGCGGGGCGGCGCAATATTTAAGGAGGGGGGAGGGCGTGACGGCTTGGGGAGGGGGCCGGCGCGAGCGGGAGTCCAGATCGGACTCTCCTCGGCGTCCGCGCCACGCACAGCGGCGGCGGGAGGAAGGCGGCGGCGTTGTGTGCTTCAGCCCTGTCGGGCGGAAACTTTTTTTAAATAAATTCCAAAAATGATTCAAAAATGCCAAAAACAATTTTTGTCGTCTAAATAAAATATTTAGAACAAAGTGAATATTTTTCTGGCCTAAGATGCAATATTCAAAAATGCAATTTTTTTTCTAATTCAAATAAAATAGCAATAAAATCCAAATAAAAATATTTATTTGATTTTAAAATTTTTCCTCCAATATTCATTTCTCTTTGAAGAAGTCATATTATCTTCTCTCTTTTATTTTATTAGAAATATTCGGAGAGAAAAATATTAAAACCAAAATGATCCTTGATACGTCTCCAACGTATCTATAATTTTTGATTGCTCCATGCTATATTATCTACTGTTTTGGACATTATTGGGCTTTATTATCCACTTTTATATTATTTTTGGGACTAACCTATTAACTGGAGGCCCAGCCCAGAATTACTATTTTTGCCTGTTTTAGGGTTTTGAAGAAAAGGAATATCAAACGGAGTCCAAATGGAATGAAACCTTTGGTAACGTGATTTTCTCACCGAATACAACTGAGGAGACTTGGACCCTACGTCAAGACAATTAACAAGAGGCCACGAGGTAGGGGGCGCGCCTACCCCCCAGACGCGCCCTCCACCCTCGTGGGCCCCCTGTTGCTCCACCGACGTACTTCTTCCTCCTATATATACCCACGTACCCCCAAATGATCAGATACGGAGCCAAAACCCTAATTCCACCACCGTAACTTTCTGTATCCACGAGATCCCATCTTGGGGCCTGTTCCGGAGCTCCGCCGGAGGGGGCATCGATCACGGAGGGCTTCTACATCAACACCATAGCCCCTCCGATGAAGTGTGAGTAGTTTACCTCAAACGTACGGGTCCATAGTTAGTAGCTAGATGGCTTCTTCTCTCGTTTTGGATCTCAATACAATGTTCTCCCCCTCTCTTGTGGAGATCTATTCGATGTAATCTTCTTTTTGCGGTGTGTTTGTTGAGACCGATGAATTGCGGGTTTATGATCAAGTCTATCTATGAATAATATTTGAATCTTCTCTGAATTCTTTTATGTATGATTGGTTATCTTTGCAAGTCTCTTCGAATTATCAGTTTGGTTTGGCCTACTAGATTGATCTTTCTTGCAATGGGAGAAGTGCTTAGCTTCGGGTTCAATCTTGCAGTGTCCTTTCCCGGTGACAGTAAGGGCAGCAAGGCACGTATTGTATTGTTGCCATCGAGGATAACAAGATGGGGTTTTCTTCATATTGCATGAGTCTATCCCTCTACATCATGTCATCTTGCTTAAGGCGTTACTCTGTTTTAACTTAATACTCTAGATGCATGCTGGATAGCGGTCGATGAGTGGAGTAATCGTAGTAGATGCACGCAGGAGTCGGTCTACTTGTCTCGGACATGATGCCTATATACATGATCATACCTAGATATTCTCATAACTAGGCTCAATTCTGTCAATTGCTCAATAGTAATTTGTTCACCCACATACTTATGCTCTCGAGAGAAGCCACTAGTGAAACCTATGGCCCCCGGGTCTATATTTATCATATCAATCTCCTACTACTTAGTTATTTACTTTGCTGTTTACTTTGCATCTTTATCAGAAAACTACCAAAAATATTATCTTATCATATCTATCAGATCTCACTCTCGTAAGTGGCCCTATAGGGATTGACAACCCCTGTTTGCGTTGGTTGCAAGGATTTATTTGTTTTGTGCAGGTACGAGGGACTCGCGCGTAGCCTCCTACTGGATTCATACCTTGGTTCTCAAAAACTGAGGGAAATACTTACGCTACTTTGCTGCATCATCCCTACTTCTTTGGGGAAAACAAACGCAGTGCTAAAAGAGGCAACAAGAAGGATTTCTGGCGCCGTTGCCGAGGAGGTCTACGCAAAAGTCAACATACCAAGTACCCATGACATACCCTTATCTCCCGCATTACATTATTTGCCATTTGCCTCTCGTTTTCCTCTCCCCCACTTCACCCTTGCCGTTTTATTCGCCCTCTCTCTCTATCCTTCCTCTCTATTTGCCTCTTTTTGTCCGCATGCTTTTTGTTTGCTTGTGTGTTAGTTTGCTTGCTCGACACGATGGCTCAAGATAATACTAAATTGTGTGAGTTCACAAATACCAACAATAATGATTTTATTAGCACTCCGATTGCTCCTCTTACCGATGCTGAATCTTGTGAAATTAATGCTGCTTTGCTGAATCTTGTCATGAAAGATCCGTTCTCTGGCCTTCCTAGTGAAGATGCCGCTACCCATCTAAATAGCTTCGTTGATTTGTGTGACATGCAAAAGAAGAAAGATGTGGATAATGATATTGTTAAATTGAAGCTATTTCCTTTTTCGCTTAGAGATCGTGCTAAAGCTTGGTTTTTGTCTTTGCCTAAAAATAGTATTGATTCATGGAACAAGTGCAAAGATGCTTTTATCTCTAAGTATTTTCCTCCCGCTAAGATCATCTCTCTTAGAAATGATATTATGAACTTTAAGCAACTTGATCATGAACATGTTGCACAAGCTCGGGAGAGAATGAAATTAATGATACGTAATTGCCCTACTCATGGTTTAAATTTGTGGATGATTATACAAAAATTTTATGCCGGATTGAATTTTTCTTCTAGAAATCTTTTAGATTCGGCCGCGGGAGGCACTTTTATGGAAATCACTTTAGGAGAAGCTACTAAACTCCTAGATAATATTATGGTTAATTATTCTCAATGGCATACTGAAAGATCTACTAGTAAAAAGGTGCATGCGATAGAAGAAATTAATGTTTTGAGTGGAAAGATGGATGAACTTATGAAATTATTTGCTAATAAGAGTGTTTCTTCTGATCCTAATGATATGCCCTTGTCTACTTTGATTGAGAATAATAATGAATCTATGGATGTGAATGTTGTTGGTAGGAACAATTTTGGTAACAACGCGTATAGAGGAAACTTCAGTCCTAGGTCTTATCCTAGTAACCCCTCTAATAATTATGGTAATTCCTACAACAATTCTTATGGAAATTATAATAAGATGCCCTCTGATTTCGATTCTAATATTAAAGAATTTATTACTTCACAAAAGAATGTTAATGCTATCATTGAAGAAAAATTGCTTAAGATTGATGATTTGGCTAGGAATGTTGATAGAATTGCTCTTGATGTTGATTCTTTGAAACTTAGATCTATTCCACCTAAGCATGATATCAATGAGTCTCTCAAAGCCATGAGAATTTTCATTGATGAGTGCAAAGAAAGAACCGCTAGGATGCGTGCTAAGAAAGATGCCTTTATAAAAGCGTGTTCTTCTAGTTCCTACGAAAATAATGATGAAGATCTAAAAGTTATTGATGTGTCCCCTATTAAATCTTTGTTTTTCAATATGAATCTTGATAATGATGGGACTGAATATGATCCACCTTTACCTAGAAGGCGTTCCAAGAATTCTGAATCTTTTGATCTTGATGCTAAATTTGATAAAAGTGGGATTGAAGAAATTAAAACCCTAGATGTTGCTAAACCCACTATTATGGATTTGAAGGAATTTAACTATGAAAATTGCTCTTTGACTGATTGTATTTCCTTGTTGCAATCCGTGCTAAATTCTCCTCACGCTTATAGTCAAAATAAAGCGTTTACTAAACATATCGTTGATGCCTTGATGCAATCTTATGAAGAAAAACTTGAATTGGAAGTTTCTATCCCTAGAAAACTTTATGATGAGTGGGAACCATCTATTAAAATTAAAATTAAAGATCATGAATGCTATGCTTTATGTGATTTGGCTGCTAGTGTTTCCACGACTCCAAAGACTTTGTGTGATTTGTTAGGTTTCCGTGATTTTGATGATTGCTCTCTAAACTTGCACCTTGCAGATTCCACTATTAAGAAACCTATGGGAAGAATTAATGATGTTCTTATTGTTGCAAATAGGAATTATGTGACCGTATATTTTATTGTTCTTGACATAGATTGCAATTCTTCATGTCCTATTATTCTTGGTAGACCTTTCCTTAGAACGATTGGTGCAATTATTGATATGGAGGAAGGAAATATTAGATTCCAATTTCCATTAAGGAAAGGCATGGAACACTTTTCTAGAAAGAAAATTAAATTACCTTATGAATCTATTATGAGAGCCACTTATGGATTGCCTACCAAATATGGCAATACCTAGATCTATTCTTGCTTGTTATGCCTAGCTAGGGGTGTTAAACGATAGCGCTTGTTGGGAGGCAACCCAATTTTATTTTTATTCCTTCATTTTTGCCCCTGTTTAGTAATAAATAAATTATTTAGCCTCTGTTTTGGTTGTGTTTTTTTGTGTTTAATTAGTGTTTGTGCCAAGTAGAACCGTTGGGAAGACTTGGGGAAAGTCTTGTTGAACTTGCTGTAAAAAACAGAAACTTTAGCTCTCACGAGAACTGCTGTCATTTTTATTTGGAAAGTTATATTTATTTAATTATTTTTTATGATGATTAATAGATAAATTCCTCAAGTCCATAAATTATTTTATAATTTTTGGGGTTCCAGATCTTGCGCTAGCTACAGATTACTACAGACTGTTCTGTTTTTGACAGATTCTCTTTTGCGTGTGTTGTTTGCTTATTTTGATGAATCTATGGCTAGTAAAATAGTTTATAAACCATAGAGAAGTTGGAATACAGTAGGTATAACACCCATATAAATAAAGAATGAGTTCATTACAGTACCTTGAAGTGGTCTTTTGTTTTCTTTCGCTAACGGAGCTCACGAGATTTTCTACTTTAAGTTTTGTGTTGTGAAGTTTTCAAGTTTTGGGTAAAGATTTGATGGATTATGGAACAAGGAGTGGCAACAGCCAGCTTGGAGATGCCCATGGCACCCCCAAGATAATCTAAGGACACCTCAAAGCCAAAGCTTGGGGATGCCCCGGAAGGCATACCCTCTTTCGTCTACTTCTATCGGTAACTTTACTTGGAGCTATATTTTTATTCACCACATGATATGTGTTTTTCTTGGAGCGTCTTGTATGATTTGAGTCTTTGCTTGTTAGTTTACCGCAATCATCCTTGCTGTACACACCTTTTGATAGACCCATACTTGATTTGGAATTTGTTAGAATACTCTATGTGCTTCGCTTATATCTTTTGAGCTATATAATTTTGCTCTAGTGCTTCACTTATATCTTTTAGAACACGCTGGTGGATTTGTTTTATAGAAACTATTGACCTCTCATGATTCACTTAGATTATTTTGAGAGTCTTAATAGCATGGTAATTTGCTTAAAATCCTAATATGCTTGGTATGCAAGATTAATAATAAAAACTTTCTTATGAGTGTGTTGAATACTAAGAGAAGTTTGATGCTTGATGATTGTTTTGAGACATGGAGGTAATAATATCAAAGTCGTGCTAGTTGAGTAGTTGTGAAATTGAGAAATACTTGTGTTGAGGTTTGCAAGTCCCGTAGCATGCACGTATGGTAAACTTTATGCAACAAATTTGAAACATGAGGTGTTATTTGATTGTCTTCCTTATGAGTGGCGGTCGGGGACGAGCGATAGTCTTTTCCTACCAATCTATCCCCCTAGGAGCATGCGCGTAGTACCAAGGTTTTTGATGACTTGTAGATTTTTGCAATAAGTATGTGAGTTCTTTATGACTAATGTTGAGTCCATGGATTATACGCACTCTCACCCTTCCATCCTTGCTAGCCTCTTCGGTGCCGTGCATTGCCCTTTCTCACATTGAGAGTTGGTGCAAACTTCGCCGGTGCATCCAAACCCCATGATATGATACGCTCTTTCACACATAAACCTCCTTATATCTTCCTCAAAACAGCCACCATACCTACCTATTATGGCATTTCCATAGCCATTCCGAGATATATTGCCATGCAACTTTCCATCATTCCGTTCACCATGACACATTCATCATTGTCATATTGCTTAGCATGGTCATGTAGTTGACATAGTATTTGTGGCAAAGCCACCATTCATAATTCTTTCATACATGTCACTCTTGGTCCATTGCATATCCCGGTACACCGCCGGAGGCATTCATATAGAGTCATCTTTTGTTCTAGTATCGAGTTGTAATCATTGAGTTGTAAATAAATAGAAGTGTGATGATCATCATTTTCTAGAGCATTGTCCCAAGTGAGGAATATATATATATATATATATATATATATATATATATATATATAAGAGAAAGGCCATAAAAAAAGAGAAGGCCCAAAAAAAGAGAAAGGCCATAAAAAAGGAAAGGCCCCCCCAAAAAGAAAATAATAAGAGAAAAAGAGAGAAGGGACAATGTTACTATCCTTTGCCACACTTGTGCTTCAAAGTAGCACCATGATCTTCATAGTAGAGAGTCTCTCATGTTATCACTTTCATATACTAGTGGGAATTTTTCATTATAGAACTTGGCTTGTATATTCCAACAATGGGCCTCCTCAAGTGCCCTAGGTCTTCGTGAGCAAGCAAGTTGGATGCACACCCACTAGTTTCTTTTGTTGAGCTTTCATACATTTATAGCTCTAGTGCATCCGTTGCATGGCAATCCCTGCTCCTTGCATTAACATTAATCAGTGTGCATCTCCATAGCCCATTGATTAGCCTCGTTGATGTGAGACTTTCTCCCTTTTTGTCTTCTCCACATAACCCCCCTCATTATATTCTATTCCACCTATAGTGCTATGTCCATGGCTCGCGCTCATATATTGCATGAAAGTTTATAGGTTTGAGATTACTAAAGTATGAAACAATTGCTTGGCTTGTCATCGGGGTTGTGCATGATGATAGCATTCTTGTGTGACGAAAATGAAAAATGACTAAACCATATGATTTTGTAGGGATGAACTTTGTTTGGCCATGTTATTTTGAGAAGACATAATTGCTTAGTTAGTATGCTTGAAGTATTATCATTTTTATGTCAATATGAAATTTTGTCTTGAATATTTCGGATCTGAATATTCATACCACAACTAAGAAGAGTTACATTAAAATTATGCTAAGTAGCACTACGCATCAAAAATTCTGTTTTTATCATTTACCTACTCGAGGACGTGCATGAATTAAGCTTGGGGATGCTTGATATGTCTCCAACGTATCTATAATTTTTGATTGCTCCATGCTATATTATCTACTGTTTTGGACATTATTGGGCTTTATTATCCACTTTTATATTATTTTTGGGACTAACCTATTAACCGGAGGCCCAGCCCAGAATTGTTGTTTTTTGCCTATTTTAGGGTTTCGAAGAAAAGGAATAGCAAACGGAGTCCAAACAGAATGAAACCTTCGGGAACGTAATTTTCTCACCGAATACAACTCAGGAGACTTGGACCCTACGTCAAGACAATTAATAGGAGGCCACGAGGTAGGGGGGCGCGCCTACCCCCCAGGTGCGCCCTCCACCCTCGTGGGCCCCCTGTTGCTCCACCGACATACTTCTTCCTCCTATATATACCCACGTACCCCCAAACGATCAAATACGGAGCCAAAACCCTAATTCCACCGCCGTAACTTTCTGTATCCACGAGATCCCATCTTGGGGCCTGTTCCGGAGCTCCGCCAGATGGGGCATCGATCATGGAGGGCTTCTACATCAACACCATAGCCCCTCCGATGAAGTGTGAGTAGTTTACCTTAGACCTACGGGTCCATAGTTAGTAGCTAGATGGCTTCTTCTCTCTTTTTGGATCTCAATACAATGTTCTCCCCCTCTCTTGTGGAGATCTATTCGATGTAATCTTCTTTTTGCGGTGTGTTTGTTGAGACCGATGAATTGTGGGTTTATGATCAAGTCTATCTATGAATAATATTTGAATCTTCTCTAAATTCTTTTATGTATGATTGGTTATCTTTGCAAGTCTCTTTGAATTATCAGTTTGGTTTGGCCTACTAGATTGATCTTTCTTGCAATGGGAGAAGTGCTTAGCTTTGGGTTCAATCTTGCGGTGTCCTTTCCCGGTGACAGTAAGGGCAGCAAGGCACGTATTGTATTATTGCCATCGAGGATAACAAGATGGGGTTTTCTTCATATTGCATGAGTCTATCCCTCTACATAATGTCATCTTGCTTAAGGCGTTACTCTGTTTTTAACTTAATACTTTAGATGCATGCTGGTTAGCGGTCGATGAGTGGAGTAATAGTAGTAGATGCAGGCAGGAGCCGGTCTACTTGTCTCGGACGTGATGCCTATATACATGATCATACCTAGATATTCTCATAACTATGCTCAATTCTGTCAATTGCTCAACAGTAATTTGTTCACGCACCGTAGAATACTTATGCCCTCGAGAGAAGCCACTAGTGAAACCTATGGCCCCCGGGTCTATCTTTATCATATCAATCTCCTACTACTTAGTTATTTACTTTGCCTTTATTTTACTTTGCATCTTTATCATAAAAATACCAAAAATATTATCTTATCATATTTATCAGATCTCACTCTCGTAAGTGGCCCTATAGGGATTGACAACCCCTATTTGCGTTGGTTGCGAGGATTTATTTGTTTTGTGCAGGTACGAGGGACTCGCGCGTAGCCTCCTACTAGATTGATACCTTGGTTCTCAAAAACTGGGGGAAATACTTACGCTACGTTGCTACATCATCCCTTCCTCTTCGGGGAAAACCAACGCAGTGCTAAAAGAGGTAGCAATCCTCTTTTCAAATTTGAGAAAAATTCAAATATGAAAATAAATGAAATCCCCAACTCTCTCTCCTTGGGTCCTTGAGTTTCTTAGGATTTCTAGGATCACAACCAAAATGCAAAATAAAATATGATATGCATATGATGACCTATGTGTAATATCCAAATTGAAAACTGGGTTGTTACAATAATCAATCACATTGATTTACTTACCTTCTGAACCAATTCCATTTTAATTTACTTACCAAACTTCTAATCCAAATATAAGACAATTCACGGACAAAATTTCATGAATATTTATTTACACAATCGCATTATTTTTTACAGGTAAATCACAAGCTAACATACTAGAATATTTATATCCCGTTGCAACACACGTGCATTTTTCTAGTTTAGTTATAAACCTTCAAGCATTACAACTAATTGAAGAATATATCAGATGCATCTTTTGCCAGAATCATTTAACACTGCAATTCAGTTTGTGAGAATTTTTGTTGCACTTTGAAGGCCTAAATCTAGTTTGCTCTGCATTGCATTTTTTCAAATATGGTTGTACAGTATTCCTAGATTTTACATTTCCATTGGAGTACCATCATTCAACAATCTCATTTTATTTTCTGAGTGAGACGTGGATGTCCTAGGAAAAGGTCCATAACTAACAGCCAGGGCAAGATTATCACGTTAGCAGCAGAAGAAAAAGTTTTTATTTGTTAACGACACACCAGTCTCGGGGCCTTGTTTAGTGGTACAAGAAGAGGAAGACACGAACTTGGTTTCGGATGTCGTTTCGTTGATTTAGCTAGGCTTCAAGGTCTCCTTTGCAAAATGTACCAGCAGCCAACCTCTTAGATAGATCATGTCCCTTCCATTACGATCTGAGGGCTCATGTGTAGCTGGTGCATCTCCCTAGCATGTGTATGCAGATAGTTTGTGGTCTTGACTAAAAGAGAAGATATGATGTGGGCTTGTGCTAAGAAAACACTAGCGAGACCTTCATATTCTTGTCTAATTATACTCCATTGCGTAGCCATCCTCAAATTATGTGCCATACCTAATTCCAACCTGCATACACCGTCATTGTTAGTTCGCGAAAAACCAAGGAGGAGGAGAGATGCAGAGTAGCCGCCGTCCAATTCGTGATAACAAGTTCCGTCCATGCTCCTATTCTCCAAATTTTGTTCCTAATTCTGGTCGGTAGTACGTCGTCTCGCCGGTTTCTATTTCAGGGCCTCCGAATCGCGAGTGTCTAGACAGTATTCAGTGGGTCAATAGCTTCTGTGCGACATATTTTGTGAGAATTGGATGGAGTGCGACGTTGTTGACGAAAATGGATTTGGGGCGACACTTTTGAGCGAGCAAATAGCCCAGACACGACATGGCCCTTAAGCTGAACTGATGCCCTCATTAGCTGTTATGAGCTGGACCCACAACTTATCCACGTAAGCACGGGACCCACCACTTGTCCAATAAGTGCGGGAGCCACCTCTTCGTAGCTAGAAGAGACGACCGCCCGTGCCTGTCCGCCCGTCGCCGCCCATTGCTTCCCCTTTCCTCATTCTTCCTCTTCTCCGGCGACCTAGTGCAGATGTCCACCTCCTCCGCCAAGAACTCAAAATGGTGTCAGTATGGTTCAGTGCCACTCACATGGTGCCCTGGCTGCGCACGGCCAGAGCCTCTGAAACGGTGGGTCAGTAGGACTGATGAGAATGGAAATCTTGGGCGGGAATTTGCGAAGTGCTTGAGCAAAACAATGACATGAAGGGATGGAAAGGTTATATCTTAGTTCTTAGCCCGTTCTTTCACTGCCGTTTGCTCTAATTTCTCCATATTTTGTTTTCCCCTCGAATTTGGAATTTAGGGTTCATGTTGTTTTCAGATCCTGAAGAAATGCATACATTTAGAGTGGATGGATGATTATGTTGAGAGGATTCAGTTCGAGGGCTACATTGATTCGAGCGGGGTCGCAACCTGAGAGCTCAATTTGGGTGGGGTGCCGCAGATGGAGAATTGGGGGGGGGGGGTCGAGCTCGGACAGAGGGGCGGGCAGAGTCGTGCCGATGGCGAGGTATGCATGAAATGCTGAACTGCACTTGGAGTCTGAACTAACCGAGGAACTAAAGAAGATCAAGAAAAATCAAATGGAGATGATCGATTTGTAGAAGCAAGCAAATATCATGACAGGGGGGTTCTATTGTTTTGTCATTGCTCTTTTTTTACTTGTTATACATCCCTTATTAGAGGGGGCATTTAGGTCTGTCAGGGCAGATGATGCGATCTGTGCGCCATGCCAAGTTCATGTAACTGAATCGAAGAAAAAAATATTCAGTGTTCATGCTTTGTTCTTATTCTTCAGTTTACAGAGTGCACACCCCCCAAATTCAGTTTCTAGTAAAAAAATCTTGCTATCGAATATATGTTGGGTCGTGAAAAAATAACGAGGCCCAAATAGAGACAGGCCGACCCACATAGGGGCACTAGCCCAGTTTTATAGCATAGAGGCACCCATGTTTAGAAAAAAAATGCTTCAACTAAAACCTCAAAATAAAATGTTGCTTCGGCAAATAAACCTTTAAGAAACATATACTTCTTTACATGTTTTTCCTTTAGCCAAATTTTTCTGTCAAATAAATGTTGGGCCGTATGTATTGTAACCCAAATTAAATGAGGATATGTGAAAGCCTTAGAAATCATTTTTGGAAATGATCAAGTTAAAATTCTCTTTAAATAGGTTGAAGAAAATGTCCCTGTTTTGCTCCGAAAATATTGGTTAGAGGTAAAATTCAAACCAATATTTTTAGGAGCACAGGAATATTTCTTTTATGCATTTGAGTTAATCCAATAATTATTTGCACGAACTAAATTAGTTGCATGTCCATTGTTGCACAAAAATGTGCACCCTACACCTACTAGCTAGGGTGACCCTATTAGGCAGGGCCTAGATACATGCATGCACACATGCAGCACACCAAGATATGTTTTTTTTTGCAAAAACATTTGGGTACCCATACACTTGCATGTCCATAGTGGAATATACCTTTTATTAGTAACACATAGATCAACTACGTAGAACATCAAGCACGATATATATATCAACTGACCAATATCAACTAGATAGAAAAAAGCCCAGATAGAACACATCACAATATAGTAGTATAAGTAGTAGCATTGCATGAGCTAGATAGTACCACATTACAACTAATATAGATAAGGGTAGCACGACATACATAGTACAATTACAACTTATATAGATAGTTCATAGTTCAACCCGACATGACAATAATAGAACACCACTGGCTTGCTTGCTTGCTCCAAGGCCAACTCCTCCATGGCCAACTCCTTCACTCGTCGTCGTCGGTGGTGTATGGGAGGGTGTGCATGCGCTCATCAGCAGGGAAGGCATTGTCGAAGTCCGTGAAGATGTTGTACATGGTGAATGCAATGAACTCGCATCCACACCAAAAACACGGCCGAGGAGGTAGTAGGCATTGAAGGGGTTGGTGAAGCTGACAATGAGCCCGATAGGATGGCCATTGCTACTAACCTCTTCGACATGGAACATGGCCGGAGAGCCCCTCGGGAGGTGGCCGTAGCCGGCGGAGAGGAAGAACTCGGTCAGCACCCTTGCCCCCCTCCACCTCGAGATCTCCCACATCCATAGGGTGTTCTCCACCCGGACTCCGACAGGGTAGAGCCTCTCGGGGAAGGTGGGCGGCACACGGTAGGTAGACCCGGTGAACTGCATCTTGCTTGCTTCGAGGGGTACCCTACTTCGAGTGGATCTTGGGACGGCTCGAACGGCTTGTGGTGAAGATGGGAGATGAAGGAGAGTGAGAGGAAGATGTAGGCTTGGGTGTGCTTAAATAGCTGAGGTGCACCGTTTTAATGTTTTTTTCCTCTCCCTTGTAATGGCATGGGAAATGGGCAATGTGGCATCGAGTCACCCAAGCCAACCCATGTGTACATGCGCATGCATTGGGGTAGTAATGCCAACGGCCCGCGTAGCACTCTAGCAATTAAAAATGCATCGAGAGATGAGCTCGATGCCATGCATGCAACGGCTAGCGATGGTCGGGCTTCTAGACCCATCTAGAATGGGTAAATAGCCATAATGCGACGAGGGTGTCGGTGGGCGTGCTCGATGCCATGCATGCAATGTTGAACGCTGCGAGGGCAGCTGCGGCAGGGCTGCGCGCGCGTGCATGCTTTTTAGGCCTGCTCAAATGTAGTGTGGTGTCCATCGGCCCAACGGGTGGGCCGCTTTAATTAAGCCCAACAACACATGGCATGCCTGCTCAGTCTTATACAACATAAAAAATGGCTAAAACATCTAGCCAATGAAAGCGCAGCCCGCGGATCTGTAACGTGGCTCCTGATCCAGACCATTGCTTATGTTCACATCCATCCAATGGTCCAGAATGCTGCGTGTTATAATATTCAGCATCTTCGAATCAGCCAATCAGAGTGCCGCCCGTGGATCGCTGACGTAGCCCTAGTGCCTGATCCAGACTGTCCATTCATAGTGATCCAATGGCCCAGAGGAGTGTGGAGTTTTGATGGGGGTTTGAGAGGTTTTCAATAGTTAGGGTTGAGAATAACTAATTCAAAAAAATCAAAAAAATATAAAACTTGTGCCGATCATCGTTCTATGTGACTAAGTATCCAGGAAAAATAAGAAACTTGGACTACAAATATTTTCATGAAAAAACGTTCACAAAAGATGGCTATCAAGAACGAGGTTGTAGGGTTTTGAAGAGAAGTGAGCTAGGGTTTTGTGTTAAACATGTCATACTTGATCGAAATGCTCCAATATCAGGAAGGACTCTTATATACACACACTAGATGTCAAGTTTTCTTTTTTGGCTTATTTAGAGAAGGTTGAAAAAAACTTGCTTACAAATGGGTCTGTTTTCCCTAGCTTCGGAGGGGTTTTGGAGCTCATGTGGAGCACATTTTTCATGTCCAGAGTTTCACATAATAAAAGTGCTCCGATTAATCAACTAACATACATAATAGTTCAGAAATCATTGTAACACAAATATCACAGACCAAATAACTTCAAATTTGAATTTTGGCTCAAATTTGAATTTTGGCTCAAATTTGAAATTTGTATCAAACTAGAATAGTATTACACAAATACACATCATATCAAAGTAAAAATACCATTACACAATTTCAGGCAAGGTTTTATTACTACAACATAGTAGCAACACCCAAGTTTTAACAAATTTTTACTTCTGCTTCTTCCTACCACTCGATTTCTTCTTCTTCTTTTTACCAATGCTTGTTTTTGGTTGTTCAACACCCAGTTCACTCAAGCTCTTGATCTTCTTCATTTTGCACCACAACAGTTCTAGTATCATTAGACCAGATATCACCATTTGGCAACACAACTTCCAATATAGGCTCAGCTGGCACCACATCAGCTGGAATATCTTCAGTTGGCAACTCAACTTCCAACATAGGCTCATCTTGCACAACATCAGCTGGAATATCTTCGGAGGTAGCCATATCTTCAGTTGGCACCAGAACATCAAAATCTCGCTCATCTTGCAGCAACACATCCAAGTCTTTCTCATTTTGCACCACACCATCCAAGTCTAGTTGAATGTGTATTGTTTCACCAAAACTTCTCTTTCTTCTACAGCCATTGCATCTTGCCTTTTTCTTTGGCCAGCACTCTTCAACAACAAGGGGCTCACCTGCACGCTTCCTCCTAAAAAGATAAAGCATGTCAACTGGTTAGTAATTGAAAATTGTAACAAAATAGTAAACAATGCAAACATATGCCCACATACTTTGGCCTTTCAGGAGTGTAACAACATTTGGGAGATCCAACTCGGTGCCCAAGTTCCTGGCAGAACTTGAATCTATTTTTGTTACCTTTTTGGGACGTGTTTGGTTTTGCATCCTTCTTTCCCTTGCCCTTTTTACTACTCCCACCTTCCTCAAACCATGCCTTGAATCTACTCTCTTTAAGCCTGCCAGCCTTTCTTTTTGTTAGGGGAGGACACATGGAAAATTAAATGTCCACTTCAGGCCACTGAGACTGATCTGTAAGTGCTGGAATTGGAGTTGCATATGCAGCCTTGAATCTTGCTACTGAGTAATATTCGTGCAAATATGGGTGCATGTTTATCTTCGGTCGGGAGGCCAATAAAAGTATGCCATGATCACATGGTTTCCCAGTGTGCTGCCACTCAAAACAAGTGCAATCATGCATTTCAGTGTTAACAACATGCCTTCTACCAGTTTTGGTATCTCTAATTTCTGCTCCTATTGACCACCCGTTGTACCACTACAGGAAGCTTATCCCCTTATAGACAATCACCAACTCTTCTTCTCAATTCCCACAAGCGCATGATCATGATCCTGATTTGGTCAAATATGTCATGCACATGAATTTTTTTAACTGCTTGATACGTCTCCAATGTATCTATAATTTTTGATTGCTCCATGCTATATTATCTTCTGTTTTGGACATCATTGGGCTTTATTATCCACTTTTATATTATTTTTGGGACTAACCTACTAACCGGAGGCCCAGCCCAGAATTGCTGTTTTTTTGCCTATTTTAGGGTTTCGAAGAAAAGGAATATCAAACGGAGTCCAAACGGAATGAAACCTTCGGGAACGTGATTTTCTCACCGAACATGATCCAGGAGACTTGGAACCTACGTCAAGCAACCAACAGGGAGCCCACGAGGAAGGGGGGCGGGCCTACCTCCCAGGGCGCGCCCTCCACCCTTGTGGGCCCCCTGTTGCTCCACCGACGTACTTCTTCCTCCTATATATACCTAAGTACCCCCACACGATTAGATACGGAGCCAAAACCCTAATTCCACCGCCGTAACTTTCTGTATCCGCAAGATCCAATCTTGGGGCCTGTTCCGGAGCTCCGCCAGAGGGGGCATCGATCACGGAGGGCTTCTACATCAACACCATAGCCTCTCCGATGAAGTCTGAGTAGTTTACTTCAGACCTTCGGGTCCATAGTTATGAGCTAGATGGCTTTTCTCTCTCTTTGGATCTCAATACAAAGTTCTCCCCCTCTCTTGTGGAGATCTATTCGATGTAATCTTCTTTTTGCGGTGTGTTTGTTGAGACCGATGAATTGTGGGTTTATGATCAAGTTTATCTATGAACAATATTTGAATCTTCTCTGAATTCTTTTATGTATGATTCGTTATCTTTGCAAGTCCCTTCGAATTATCAGTTTGGTTTGGCCTACTAGATTGATCTTTCTTGCAATGGGAGAAGTGCTTAGCTTTGGGTTCAATCTTGCGGTGTCCTTACCCAATGACAGTAGGGGCAGCCAGGCACGTATTGTATTGTTGCCATCGAGGATAACAAGATGGGGTTTTCATCATATTGCATGAGTTTATCCCTCTACATCATGTCATCTTGCTTAAGGCGTTACTCTGTTCTTATGAACTTAATACTCTAGATGCATGCTGGATAGCGGTCGATGTGTGGAGTAATAGTAGTAGATGCAGGCAGGAGTCGGTCTACTTGTCTTGGACGTGATGTCTATGTACATGATCATACATAGATATTCTCATAACTATGCTCAATTATGTCAATTGCTCAACAGTAATTTGTTCACCCACCGTAGAATACTTATGCTCTCGAGAGAAGCCACTAGTGAAACCTATGGCCCCCGGGTCTATCTTCATCATATTAATCTTCCAACACTTGTTATTTTCATTGCTTTTTATTTTACTTTGCATCTTTATCATAAAAATACCAAAAATATTATCTTCTCATATCTATCAGATCTCACTCTCGTAAGTGACCATGTAGGGATTGACAACCCGTAGCGCGTTGGTTGCGAGGATTTATTTGTTTTGTGCAGGTGCGAGGGACTCGCGCGTAGCCTCCTACTGGATTGATACCTTGGTTCTCAAAACTGAGGGAAATACTTACGCTACTCTGCTGCATCACCCTTTCATCTTCAAGGGAAAACCAACGCAAGTGCTCAAGAGGTAGCAAGAAGGATTTCTGGCGCCGTTGCCGGGGAGGTCTACGCAAAAGTCAACATACCAAGTACCCATCACAAACCCTTATCTCCCTCATTACATTATTTTCCATTTGCCTCTCTTTTTCCTCTCCCCCACTTCACCCTTGCCATTTTATTCGCCCTCTCTCTCTATCCTCCCTCTCTTTTCCATTCGCCTCTCTTCCGTTGCTTGTCGTTATGGCAAGTCCTCTATCTTCTCAGTTGTCTCCCGAGAATGAGGTTCTAAATTTCAAGCAAAGGGAGGGAGAAAAATCTAAAAGACGCTTGGTATAGAATTTGCAATGCTCAAAATAGATCAACCAGGAAGCAATCCACTTGCATTCTTCTTCGCAATTTTTATGTAGGTGTTGCTCCTTGGTATAGATATATCCTTGATACCATTACCAGATGGAACTTCTTTGGTAGGCATACTTTTAATTCTTATAATGCTATGATAGATTTGTTTGGGTCACCACCTCTTTTGGTTAATGGAACTATGTTAACTTTGGAGCATATAATGCAAAAACATGAAATTATTGAAAATAAAGTTGCTACCGTTGAGTTAATTGAAAATTTCGATAAAAAGATCCATAACCAAATTACCCAATATGGATCTAAAGTAGGAGTAACTTTGAAAAATATTAAAGAGAAGGAACCTATAGTTAATGAAAGAATAAATCATGATTCCACTAGAATTGATAAACTTGAGGGTATCATTACCAACTTGGGAACCGCCTTTTCTTCCGTAAAGAATACTCCAAGTCCTACAACTAAAATTTCCAAGCTTATGTATGTTCCTAAAAATAAGGGTGAATCCTCTAATAAGGAAACTGCGGATCTCAAATCTATAAGTATTCATCCCAATCTTTTTGCTATCGTTAAGGAACCATTTTCTACTAACGATTTTTTCGATCTTGTGCCTAAAAGTTTGATTATCAATAAAAAGAAGAAATTCCTAAGGATGGTAGATGCCTCATTGAAGAATTGCCTACCAAAGATGGCAATACCTAGATCTATTCTTGCTTTTTATGCCTAGCTAGGGGCGTTAAATGATAGTGCTTGTTGGGAGGCAACCCAATTTTATTTTTATTCCTTGCTTTTTGTTCCTGTTTAGTAATAAATAATTTAGTTAGCATCTGTTTTTGTTGTGTTTTTTGTGTTTCATTAGTGTTTGTTCCAAGTATAACCGTTGGGAAGACTTGGGGAGAGTCTTGTTAATCTTGCTGTAAAAAACAGAAACTTTAGCACTCACGAGAACTGCTGCCATTTTTATTTGGAAAGTTCTATTTAGTTAATTCGTTTTTGCAGATGATTAATAGATAAATTCCTCACGTCCAGCCATTTATTTTAGAATTTTGGGGGTTCCAGATCTTGCGCTAGCTACAGATTACTATAGACTGTTCTGCTTTTGACAGGTTCTGTTTTTCGTATGTTGTTTGCTTATTTTGATGAATCTATGGCTAGTAAAATAGTTTATAAACCATATAGAAGTTGGAATACAGTTCGTTTAACACCAATATAAATAAAGAATGAGTTCATTACAGTACCTTGAAGTGGTCTTTTGTTTTCTTTCGCTAACGGAGCTCACGAGATTTTTACTTTATGTTTTGTATTGTGAAGTTTTCAAGTTTTGGGTAAGGATTTGATGGATTATGGAACAAGGAGTGGCAAGAGCCTAAGCTTGGGGATGCCCATGGCACCCCCAAGATAATCTAAGGACACCTAAAATCCAAATCTTGGGGATGCCTTGGAAGGCATCCCCTCTTTCGTCTACTTCTATCGGTAACTTCACTTGGAGCTATATTTTTATTCACCACATGATATGTGTTTTGCTTGAAGCGTCTTGTATGATTTGAGTCTTTTATTTTTATTTTACCACAATCATCCTTGCTGTACACACGTTTTGAGAGAGACACACATGATTCGGAAATTATTAGAATACTCTATGTGCTTCACTTATATCTTTTGAGTTATATAGTTTTTACTCTATGTGCTTCACTTATATCTTTTGAGTTATATAATTTTGCTCTAGTTATTCACTTATATCTTTTAAGAGCATGGTGGTGGATTTGTTTTATAGAAACTATTGATCTCTCATGCTTCACTTAGATTATTTTGAGAGTCTTAAATAGCATGGTAATTTGCTTAAATAATCCTAATATACTTGGTGTTCAAGATTAATAATAAAATTCTCTTATGAGTGTGTTGAATATTATGAGAAGTTTGATACTTGATAATTGTTTTGAGATATGGAGATGGTGATATTAGAGTCATGCTAGTTGAGTAGTTGTGAATTTGAGAACTACTTGTGTTAAAGTTTGTGATTCCCGTGGCATGCACATATGGTAAACCGTTATGTGATGAAGTCGGAGCATGATTTATTTATTGATTGTCTTCCTTATGAGTGGCGGTCGGGGACGAGCGATGGTCTTTTCCTACCAATCTATCCCCCTAGGAGCATGCGCGTAATACTTTGCTTTGGTAACTTGTAGATTTTTACAATAAGTATGTGAGTTCTTTATGACTAATGTTGATTCCATGGATCATACACACTCTCACCCTTCCACCATTGCTAGCCTCTCTAATACCTCCCACCTTTCGCCGGTATCATACACCCACCATATACCTTCCTCAAAACAGCCACCGTACCTACCTATGATGGCATTTTCATAGCCATTCCGAGATATATTGCCATGCAACTTTCCACCATTCCGTTATTATGACACGCTCCATCATTGTCATATTGCTTTGCATGATCATGTAGTCGACATCGTATTTGTGGCAAAGCCACCGTTCATAATTCTTTCATACATGTCACTCATGAGTCATTGCATATCCGGTATACCGCCTGAGGCATTCATATAGAGTCATATCTTGTTCTAAGTATCGAGTTGTAATTCTTGAGTTGTAAGAAAATAAAAGTGTGACGATCATCATTATTAGAGCATTGTCCTAGTGAGGAAAGGATGATGGAGACTATGATTCCCCCACAACTCCGGATGAGACTCCGGGCGAAAAAAAGAGGCCATAAAAAAATAGAAAAGGCCCAAATAAAAAAAAGAAAAAGAAAAAGAATGAGAGAAAAAGAGAGAAGGGACAATGCTACTATCCTTTTACCACACTTGTGCTTCAAAGTAGCACCATGATCTTCATGATAGAAAGTCTCCTATGTTGTCACTTTCATATACTAGTGGGAATTTTTCATTATAGAACTTGGCTTGTATACTCCAATGATGGGCTTCCTCAAATTGCCCTAGGTCTTCGTGAGCAAGCAAGTTGGATGCACACCCACTTAGCTTCTTTTCGAGCTTTCATATACTTATAGCTCTAGTGCATCCGTTGCATGGCAATCCCTACTCACTCGCATTGATATCAATTGATGGGCATCTCCATAGCCCGTTGATACGCCTAGTTGATATGATACTATCTTCCCTTTTTGTCTTCTCCACAACCACCATTCTATTCCACCTATAGTGCTATGTCCATGGCTCACGCTCATGTATTGTGTGAAGATTGAAAAAGTTTGAGAATGTCAAAAGTATGAAACAATTGCTTGGCTTGTCATCGGGGTTGTGCATGATTTAAATACTCTATGTGGTGAAAATAGAGCATAACCAGACTATATGATTTTGTAGGGATACCTTTCTTTGGCCATGTTATTTTGAGAAGACATAATTGCTTAGTTAGTATGCTTGAAGTATTATTATTTTTATGTCAATATTAAACTTTTGTCTTGAATCTTTCGGATCTGAATATTCATGCCACAATTAAGAAGAATTACATTGAAAATATGCCAAGTAGCATTCCACATAAAAAATTCTATTTTTATCATTTACCCACTCGAGGACGAGCAAGAATTAAGCTTGGGGATGCTTGATACGTCTCCAGCGTATCTATAATTTTTGATTGCTCCATGCTATATTATCTTCTGTTTTGGACATTATTGGGCTTTATTATCCACTTTTATATTATTTTTGGGACTAACCTACTAACCAGAGGCCCATCCCAGAATCGCTATTTTTTTTGCCTATTTTAGGGTTTCGAGGAAACGGAATATCAAACGGAGTCCAAACGGAATAAAACCTTCGGGAACGTGATTTTCTCACCGAACATGATCCAGGAGACTTGGACCCTATGTCAAGCAACCAACAGGGAGGCCACGAGGCAGGGAGCGCGACCTCCACCCTCGTGGGCCCCCTGTTGCTCCACTGACGTACTTCTTCCTCCTATATATACCTACATACCCCCAAAAGATCAGATACGGAGCCAAAAACCTAATTCCACCGCCGTAACTTTCTGTATCCATGAGATCCCATCTTGGGCCCTGTTTCGGAGCTCCGCAGGAGGGGGCATAGATCACGGAGGGCTTCTACATCAACACCATAGCCTCTCCGATGAAGTGTGAGTAGTTTACTTCAGACCTTCGGGTCCATAGTTATTAGCTAGATGGCTTGTTCTCTCTCTTTGGATCTCAATACAAAGTTCTCCCCCTCTCTTGTGGAAATCTATTCGATGTAATCTTCTTTTTGCGGTGTGTTTGTTGAGACCGATGAATTGTGGGTTTATGATCAAGTTTATCTATGAACAATATTTGAATCTTCTCTGAATTCTTTTATGTATGATTCGTTATCTTTGCAAGTCCCTTCGAATTATCAGTTTGGTTTGGCCTACTAGATTGATCTTTCTTGCAATGGGAGAAGTGCTTAGCTTTGGGTTCAATCTTGCGGTGTCCTTACCCAATGACAGTAGGGGCAGCCAGGCACGTATTGTATTGTTGCCATCGAGGATAACAAGATGGGGTTTTCATAATATTGCATGAGTTTATCCCTCTACATCATGTCATCTTGCTTAAGGCGTTACTCTGTTCTTATGAACTTAATACTCTAGATGCATGCTGGATAGCGGTCGATGTGTGGAGTAATAGTAGTAGATGCAGGCAGGAGTCGGTCTACTTGTGTTGGACGTGATGCCTATGTACATGATCATACATAGATATTCTCATAACTATGCTCAATTATGTCAATTGCTCAACAGTAATTCGTTCACCCACCGTAAAATACTTATGCTCTCGAGAGAAGCCACTAGTGAAACCAATGGCCCCCGGGTCTATCTTCATCATATTAATCTTCCAACACTTGTTATTTTCATTGCTTTTTATTTTACATTGCATCTGTATCATAAAAATACCAAAAATATTATCTTATCATATCTATCAGATCTCACTCTCGTAAGTGACCGTGTGGGGATTGACAACCCCTATTGCGTTGGTTGCAAGGATTTATTTGTTTTGTGCAGGTGCGAGGGACTCGCACGTGGCCTCCTACTGGATTGATACCTTGGTTCTCAAAACTGAGGGAAATACTTACGCTACTCTGCTGCATCACCCTTTCATCTTCAAGGGAAAACCAACGCAAGTGCTCAGGAGGTAGCAAGAAGGATTTCTGGCTCTCTTGCCGGGGAGATCTACGCAAAAGTCAACATACCAAGTACCCATCACAAACCCTTATCACCCGCATTACATTATTTTCCATTTGCATCTCGTTTTCCTCTCCCTCACTTCACCCTTGCCGTTTTATTCACCCTCTCTCTCTATCCTCCCTCTCTTTTCCATTCACCTCTTTTCTGTTGCTTGTCGTTATGGCAAGTCCTCTATCTTCTCAGTTGTCTCCCGAGAATGAGGTTCTAAATTTTAAGCAAAGGGAGGGAGAAAATCTAAAAGACACTTGGTATAGAATTTGCAATGCTCAAAATAGATCTACCAGGAAGCAATCCACTTCCGTTCTTCTTTGCAATTTTTATGTAGGTGTTGCTCCTTGGTATAGATATATCCTTGATACCATTACTGGAGGTAACTTCTTGGGTAGCCATACTTTTGATTCTTATAATGCTATGATAGATTTGTTTGGCTCACCACCTCTTTTGGTTAATGGAACTATGTTAACTTCGGAGCATATAATGCAAAAACTTGAAATTATTGAAAATAAAGTTGCTACCGTTGAGTTAATTGAAAATTTCGATAAAAAGATCCATAACCAAATTACCCAATATGGATCTAAAGTAGGAGTAACTTTGAAAAATATTAAAGATAAGGAACCTATAGTTAATGAAAGAATAAATCATGATTCCACTAGGATTGATAAACTTGAGGGTATCATTACCAACTTGGGAACCGCCTTTTCTTCCTTAAAGAATACTCCAAGTCCTACAACTAAAATTTCCAAGCTTATGTATGTTCCTAAAAATAAGGGTGAATCCTCTAATAAGGAAACTGCGGATCTCAAATCTATAAGTATTCATCCCAATCTTTTTGCTATCATTAAGGAACCATTTGCTACTAATGATTTTTTTGATCTTGTGCCTAAAAGTTTGATAATCAATAAAAAGAAATAAATTCCTAAGGATGGTATATTCCTCATTGAAGAATTGCCTACCAAAGATGGCAATACCTAGATCTATCCTTGCTTTTTATGCCTAGCTAGGGGCGTTAAACGATAGCGCTTGTTGGGAGGCAACCCAATTTTATTTTTATTCCTTGATTTTTATTCCTGTTCAGTAATAAAAATTTAGTTAGCCTCTGTTTTGGTTGTGTTTTTGTGTTTAATTAGTTTTTGTGCCAAGTAGAACCGTTGGGAAGACTTGGGGAGAGTCTTGTTAATCTTGCTGTAAAAAACAGAAACTTTAGCGCTCACGAGAACTGCTGCCATTTTTATTTCGAAAGTGCTATTTAGTTAATTAGTTTTTAAGATTATTAATAGATAAAATCCTCACGTCCAGAAATTTATTTTAGAATTTTTGGGGCTCCAGATCTTGCGCTAGCTACAGATTACTATAGACTGTTCTGCTTTTGACAGGTTCTATTTTTCGTATGTTGTTTGCTTATTTTGATGAATCTATGGCTAGTAAAATAGTTTATAAACCATATAGAAGTTGGAATACAGTTCGTTTAACACCAATATAAATAAAGAATGAGTTCATTACAGTACCTTGAAGTGGTCTTTTGTTTTCTTTCGCTAACGGAGCTCACAAGATTTTCTACATTAAGCTTTGTGTTGTGAAGTTTTCATGTTTTGGGTAAGGATTTGATGGATTATGGAACAAGGAGTGGCAAGAGCCTAAGCTTGGGGATGCACATGGGACCCCCAAGATTATCTAAGGACACCTAAAAGTCAAAGCTTGGGGATGCCCCGGAAGGCATCCCCTCTTTCGTCTACTTCTATCGGTAACTTTACTTGGAGCTATATTTTTATTCACCACATGATATGTGTTTTGCTTGGAGCGTCTTGTATGATTTGAGTCTTTGATTTTTAGTTTACCACAATAATCCTTGTTGTATACACCTTTTGAGAGAGACACGCATGATTCGGAAATTATTAGAATACTCTATGTGCTTCACTTATATCTTTTGAGTTATATAGTTTTTACTCTATGTGCTTCACTTATATCTTTTGAGTTATATAATTTTGCTCTAGTTCTTCACTTATATATTTTAAGAGCACGGTGGTGGATTTGTTTTATAGAAACTATTGATCTCTCATGCTTCACTTAGATTATTTTGAGAGTCTTAAATAGCATGGTAATTTGCTTAATTAATCCTAATATACTTGGTGTTCAAGATTAATAATAAAATTGTCTTATGAGTGTGTTGAGTATTAAGAGAAGTTTGATACTTGATAATTGTTTTGAGATGTGGAGATGGTGATATTAGAGTCATGCTAGTTGAGTAGTTGTGAATTTGAGAAATACTTGTGTTAAAGTTTGTGATTCCTGTAGCATGCACGTATGGTGAACCGTTATGTGATGAAGTCGGAGCATGATTTATTTATTGATTGTCTTCCTTATGAGTGGCGGTCGGGGACGAGCGATGGTCTTTTCCTACCAATCTATCCCCCTAGGAGGATGCGCGTAATACTTTGCTTTGATAACTTGTAGATTTTTACAATAAGTATGTGAGTTCTTTATGACTAATGTTGAGTCCATGGATCATACACACTCTCACCCTTCCACCATTGCTAGCCTCTCTAATACCTCGCACCTTTCACCGGTATGATACACCCACCATATACCTTCTTCAAAACAGCCACCATACCTACCTATCATGGCATTTCCATAGCCATTCCGAGATATATTGCCATGCAACTTTCCACCATTTCGTTATTATGACACGCTCCATCATTGTCATATTGCATTGCATGATCATGTAGTCGACATCGTATTTGTGGCAAAGCCACCGTTCATAATTCTTTCATACATGTCACTCATGAGTCATCGCATATCCCGGTACACCGCCGGAGGCATTCATATAAAGTAATATCTTGTTCTAAGTATCGAGTTGTAATTCTTGAGTTGTAAGAAAATAAAAGTGTGACGATCATCATTATTAGAGCATTGTCCCAGTGAGGAAAGGATGATGGAAACTATGATTCCCCCACAAGTTGGGATGAGACTTCAGACGAAAAAAAAGATGCCATAAAAAAAGAGAAAAGGCCCAAATAAAAAAAGAAAAAAAGAAAAAAATGAGAGAAAAAGAGAGAAGGGACAATGCTACTATCCTTTTACCACACTTGTGCTTCAAAGTAGTGAAGGAAATATGCCCTAGAGGCAATAATAAAGTTATTATTTATTTCCTTATATCATGATAAAAGTTTATTATTCATGCTAGAACTGTATTAACCGGAAACTAATACATGTGTGAATACATAGACAAACAGAGTGTCACTAGTATGCCTCTACTTGACTAGCTCATTAATCAAAGATGGTTATGTTTCCTAACCATGGACAAAGAGTTGTTATTTGATTAACGGGATCACATCATTAGTTGAATGATCTGATTGACATGACCCATTCCATTAGCTTAGCACCCGATCGTTTTGTATGTTGCTATTGCTTTCTTCATGACTTATACATGTTCCTATGACTATGAGATTATGCAACTCCCGTTTGCCAAAGGAACACTTTGTGTGCTACCAAACGTCACAACGTAACTGGGTGATTATAAAGGAGCTCTACAGGTGTCTCCAAAGGTACATGTTGGGTTGGCGTATTTCGAGATTAGGATTTGTCACTCCGATTGTCGGAGAGGTATCTCTGGGCCCTCTCGGTAATGCACATCACTTAAGCCTTGCAAGCATTGCAACTAATGAGGTAGTTGCGGGATGATGTATTACAGAACGAGTAAAGAGACTTGCCGGTAACGAGATTGAGCTAGGTATAGGATACCGACGATCGAATCTCGGGCAAGTAACATACCGATGACAAAGGGAACAACGTATGTTGTTATGCGGTCTGACAGATAAAAGATCTTCGTAGAATATGTAGGAACCAAGATGGGCATCCAGGTCCTGCTATTGGCTATTGACCAGAGACGTGTCTCGATCATGTCTACATTGTTCTCGAACTCGTAGGGTCCGCGCGCTTAAGGTTTCGATGACAGTTATATTATGAGTTTATGCGTTTTTATGTACCGAAGGTTGTTCGGAGTCCCGGATGTGATCACGGACATGACAAGGAGTCTCGAAATAGTCGGGACATAAAGATTGATATATTGGAAGCTTATGTTTGGATATCGGAAGTGTTCAGGGTGAAATCGGGATTTTACCGGATTACCGGGAGGTTACCGGAACCCCCCCGGGAGGTATATGGGCCTTAGTGGGCCTTAGTGGAAGAGAGGATAAGTGGCTAGAGATGGGCCGCGCGCCCCTCCCCCCCTTGGTCCGAATAGGACAAGGAGAGGGGGCCGGCCCCCCTTCCTCCTCTCTCTCCTCTTTCCCCCCCTCCACGAATCCTATTCCAACTAGGAAAGGGGGGAGTCCTACTCCCGGAGGGAGTAGGACTCCTCCTGGCGCACCTCCTCTTGGCCGGCCGCCCCCCCCCTTTGAGCCTTTATATGCGGAGGCAGGTGTGATGGCCTGGCTTATTAGGGATGATAAACTACTCATATCAATAAGGAATTCCTTCTTTTCCGGGAGCCCATTCTGACAGAACTCCAAAGTTAAGCGTGCTCAGCTTGGAGTAGTGTTAGGATGGGTGACCGACCGGGAAGTTGCTCCCGGGTGCGCACGAGTGAGGACAAAGTGCGCAGAAAAGACTAGTATTGATCTGTGGGGCCAGTCTAGATCCCGCCAGGAGTAACGACCACCGGCGGGTGTGTCCGGGGTGTTACAAGTTGGTATCAGAGCCGACCCTCGCGGTTACACGGATGGTTGCGGACAGGTGCGCGGTCATGTTGTTCATGACGTTTGTGACCCGTCATGGCACCCGGCATGGTACATGTACCGGACTGGATGCACAGACGTATGTGCCAAGAGGGAACGTTCCTGTGGCCCGACGAGGACGTCGGTTCCTCTGAGTGGGGGTGTATGTGATGGCCTGGCTTATTAGGGATGATAGACTACTCATATCAATAAGGAATTCCTTCTTTTCCAGGAGCCCATTCAGACAGAACTCCAAAGTTAAGCGTGCTCAGCTTGGAGTAGTGTTAGGATGGGTGACCGACCGGGAAGTTGCTCCCGGGTGCGCACGAGTGAGGACAAAGTGCGCAGAAAAGACTAGTATTGATCTGTGGGGCCAGTCTAGATCCCGCCAGGAGTAACGACCACCGGCGGGTGTGTCCGGGGCATTACAGCAGGGGCACCCCCTAGAGAGACAAGTTGATCCACGTGATCATATTCTTAGCCGTGTGCGGTGCCCCCTTCCACCATAGCCCTCGATAATATTGTAGCAGTGCTTAGGCGAAGCCCTGCAACGGTAGTACATCAAGATCGTCACCACGCCATCGTGCTGACGGAACTCTTCCCCGACACTTTGCTGGATCGAAGTCCGGGGATCGTCATCGAGCTGAACGTGTGCTAGAACTCGGAGGTGCCGTAGTTTCGGTGCTTGATCGGTCGAGCCGTGGAGACGTACGACTACATCAACCAAGTTAACGCTTCCGTTGTCGATCTACAAGGGTACGTAGATCACACTCTCCCCCTCTAGTTGCTATGCATCACCATGATCTTGCGTGTGCGTAGGAATTTTTTTGAAATTACTACGTTCCCCAACAGTGGTATCAGAGCCTAGGTTTTATATGTTGATGTTATATGCACGAGTAGAACACAAGTGAGTTGTGGGCGATATAAGTCATACTGCTTACCAGCATGTCATACTTTGGTTCGGCGGTATTGTTGGACGAAGCGGCCCGGACCTACATTACGCGTACGCTTACGCGAGACCGGTTCTCCCGACGTGCTTTGCACATGGGTGGCTTGCGGGTGACAGTTTCTCCAACTTTAGTTGAACCGAGTGTGGCTACGCCCGGTCCTTGTGAAGGTTAAAACAACACCAACTTGACAAACTATCGTTGTGGTTTTGATGCGTAGGTAAGATTGGTTCTTGCTTAAGCCCGTAGCAGCCACGTAAAACATGCAACAACAAAGTAGAGGACGTCTAACTTGTTTTTGCAGGGCATGTTGTGATGTGATATGGTCAAGACATGATGCTAAATTTTATTGTATGAGATGATCATGTTTTTGTAACCGAGTTATCGGCAACTGGCAGGAGCCATATGGTTGTCGCTTTATTGTATGCAATGCAATCGCGCTGCAATGCTTTACTTTATCACTAAGCGGTAGCGATAGTCGTGGAAGCATAAGATTGGCGAGACGACAACGATGCTACGATGGAGATCAAGGTGTCGCGCCGGTGACGATGGTGATCATGACGGTGCTTCGAAGATGGAGATCACAAGCACAAGATGATGATGGCCATATCATATCACTTATATTGATTGCATGTGATGTTTATCTTTTATGCATCTTATCTTGCTTTGATTGACGGTAGCATTATAAGATGATCTCTCACTAATTATCAAGAAGTGTTCTCCCTGAGTATGCACCATTGCGGAAGTTCTTCGTGCTGAGACACCACGTGATGATCGGGTGTGATAGGCTCTACGTTCAAATACAACGGGTGCAAAACAATTGCACACGCGGATTACTCAGGTTATACTTGACGAGCCAAGCATATACAGATATGGCCTCGGGACACGGAGACCGAAAGGTCGAGCGTGAATCATATAGTAGATATGATCAACATAGTGATGTTCACCAATGAAACTACTCCATCTCATGTGATGATCAGACATGGTTTAGTTGATTTGGATCACGTAATCACTTAGAGGATTAGAGGGATGTCTATCTAAGTGGGAGTTCTTTAAGTAATATGATTAATTGAACCTAAATTTATCATGAACTTAGTACCTGATAGTATCTTGCTTGTTTATGTATGATTGTAGATAAATAGCCCGTGTTGTTGTTCCGTTAAATTTTAATGCGTTCCTTGAGAAAGCAAAGTTGAAAGATGATGGTAGCAATTACATGGACTGGGTCCGTAACTTGAGGATTATCCTCATTGCTGCACATAAGAATTACGTCCTGGAAGCACCGCTGGGTGCCAAGCCTGCTGCTGGAGCAACACCAGATGTTGTGAACGTCTGGCAGAGCAAAGCTGATGACTACTCGATAGTTTAGTGCCATGCTTTACAGCTTAGAACTGGGACTTCAATGACGTTTTGAACGTCATGGAGCATATGAGATGTTCCAGGAGTTGAAGTTAATATTTCAAGCAAATGCCCGGATTGAGAGATATGAAGTCTCCAATAAGTTCTATAGCTGCAAGATGGAGGAGAACAGTTCTGTCAGTGAGCATATACTCAAAATGTCTAGGTATAATAATCACTTGATTCAAATGGGAGTTAATCTTCCAGATGATTGCGTCATTGACAGAATTCTCCAATCACTGCCACCAAGCTACAATAGCTTCGTGATGAACTATAATATGCAAGGGATGAATAAGACTATTCCTGAGCTCTTCGCAATGCTGAAAGCTGCGGAGGTAGAAATCAAAAAGGAACATCAAGTGTTGATGGTCAACAAGACCACTAGTTTCAAGAAAAAGGGCAAAGGGAAGAAGAAGGGGAACTTCAAGAAGAACAGCAAGCAAGTTGCTGCTTAAGAGAAGAAACCCAAGTCTGGACCTAAGCCTGAAACTGAGTGCTTCTACTGCAAGCAGACTGGTCACTGGAAGCGGAACTGCCCCAAGTATTTGGCGGATAAGAAGGATGGCAAGGTGAACAAAGGTATATGTGATATACATGTTATTGATGTGTACCTTACTAATGCTCGCAGTAGCACCTGGGTATTTGATACTGGTTCTGTTGCTAATATTTGCAACTCGAAACAGGGACTACGAATTAAACGAAGATTGGCTAAGGACGAGGTGACGATGCGCGTGGGAAACGGTTCCAAAGTCGATGTGATCGCGGTCGGCGCGCTACCTCAACATCTACCTTCGGGATTAATATTAGACCTAAATAATTGTTATTTGGTGCCAGCGTTAAGCATGAACATTATATCTGGATCTTGTTTGATGCGAGACGGTTATTCATTTAAATCAGAGAATAATGGTTGTTCTATTTATATGAGTAATATCTTTTATGGTCATGCACCCTTGAAGAATGGTCTATTCTTATTGAATCTCGATAGTAGTGACACACATATTCATAATGTTGAAGCCAAAAGATGCAGAGTTGATAATGATAGTGCAACTTATTTGTGGCACTGCTGTTTAGGTCATATCGGTGTAAAGCGCATGAAGAAACTCCATACTGATGGACTTTTGGAACCACTTGATTATGAATCACTTGGTACTTGCGAACCGTGCCTCATGGGCAAGATGACTAAAACACCGTTCTCCGGTACTATGGAGAGAGCAACAGATTTGTTGGAAATCATACATACATATGTATGTGGTCTGATGAATATTGAGGCTCGTGGCGGATATCGTTATTTTCTCACCTTCACAGATGACTTAAGCAGATATGGGTATATCTACTTAATGAAACATAAGTCTGAAACGTTTGAAAAGTTCAAAGAATTTCAGAGTGAAGTTGAAAATCATCATAACAAGAAAATAAAGTTTCTACGATCTGATCGTGGAGGAGAATATTTGAGTTACGAGTTTGGTGTACATTTAAAACAATGCGGAATAGTTTCGCAACTCACGCCACCTGGAACACCACAGCGTAATGGTGTGTCCGAACGTCGTAATCGTACTTTACTAGATATGGTGCGATCTATGATGTCTCTTACTGATTTACCGCTATCGTTTTGGGGTTATGCTTTGGAGACGGCCGCATTCACATTAAATAGGGCACCATCAAAATCCGTTAAGACGACGCCTTATGAACTATGGTTTGGCAAGAAACCAAAGTTGTTGTTTCTGAAAGTTTGGGGCTGCGATGCTTATGTGAAAAAGCTTCAACTTGATAAGCTCGAACCCAAATCGGAGAAATGTGTCTTCATAGGATATCCAAAGGAGACTATTGGATACACCTTCTATCACAGATCCGAAGGCAAGACTTTTGTTGCTAAGTTCGGAAACTTTCTGGAGAAGGAGTTTCTCTCGAAAGAAGTGAGTGGGAGGAAAGTAGAACTTGATGAGGTAACTGTACCTGCTCCCTTATTGGAAAGTAGTGCATCACAGAAAACTGTTTCTATGACACCTACACCAATTAGTGAGGAAGCTAATGATAATGATCATGAAACTTCAGAACAAGATACTACTGAACCTCGTAGATCAACCAGAGTGATATCCGCGCCAGAGTGGTACGATAATCCAGTTCTGGAAGTCATGCTACTAGATCATGATGAACCTACGAACTATGAAGAAGCGATGGTAAGCCCAGATTTCGCAAAATGGCTTGAAGCCATGGAATCTAAGATGGGATCCATGTATGAGAACAAAGTGTGGACTTTGGTTGACTTGCCCAATGATCGGCAAGCAATTGAGAATAAATGGATCTTCAAGAAGAAGACTGACGCCGACGGTAATATAACTGTCTACAAAGCTCGACTTGTCGCAAAAGGGTTTCGGCAAGTTCAAGGGGTTGACTACGATGAGACCTACTCACCCGTAGAGATGCTTAAGTCTGTCCGAATCATGTTAGCAATTGCCGCATTTTATGATTATGAAATTTGGCAGATGGATGTCAAAACTGCATTCCTGAATGGATTTCTGGAAGAAGAGTTGTATATGATGCAACCAGAAGGTTTTGTCGATCCAAAGGGAGCTAACAAAGTGTGCAAGCTCCAGCGATCCATTTATGGACTGGTGCAAGCCTCTCGGAGTTGGAATAAATGCTTTGATAGTGTGATCAAAGCATTTGGTTTTATACAGACTTTTGGAGAAGCCTGTATTTACAAGAAAGTGAGTGGGAGCTCTGTAGCATTTCTGATATTATATGTGGATGACATATTACTGATTGGAAATGATATAGAATTTCTGGATAGCATAAAGGGATACTTGAATAAGAGTTTTTCAATGAAAGACCTCGGTGAAGCTACTTACATATTAGGCATAAAGATCTATAGAGATAGATCAAGACGTTTAATTGGACTTTCACAAAGCACATACATTGACAAGATTTTGAAGAAGTTCAAAATGGATCAAGCAAAGAAAGGGTTCTTGCCTATGTCACAAGGTGTGAAGTTGAGTCAGACTCAATGCCTGACCACTGCAGAAGATAGAGAGAAAATGAAAGATGTTCCCTATGCTTCAGCCATAGGCTCTATCATGTATGCATTGCTGTGTACCAGACCTGATGTGTGCCTTGCTATAAGTCTAGCAGGGAGGTGCCAAAGTAATCCAGGAGTGGATCACTGGACAGTGGTCAAGAACATCCTGAAGTACCTGAAAAGGACTAAGGATATGTTTCTCGTATATGGAGGTGACAAAGAGCTCATCGTAAACGGTTACGTTGATGCAAGCTTTGACACTGATCCGGACGATTCTAAATCGCAAACCAGATACGTGTTTACATTAAACGGTGGAGCTGTCAGTTGGTGCAGTTCTAAACAGAGCGTCGTGGCGGGATCTACGTGTGAAGCGGAATACATAGCTGCTTCGGAAGCAGCGAATGAAGGAGTCTGGATGAAGGAGTTCATATCTGATCTAGGTGTCATACCTAGTGCATCGGGTCCAATGAAAATCTTTTGTGACAATACTGGTGCAATTGCCTTGGCGAAGGAATCCAAATTTCACAAGAGAACCAAGCACATCAAGAGACGCTTCAATTCCATCCGGGATCTAGTCCAGGTGGGAGACATAGAGATTTGCAAGATACATACGGATCTAAATGTTGCAGACCCGTTGACTAAGCCTCTTCCACGAGCAAAACATGATCAGCACCAAGGCTCCATGGGTGTTAGAATCATTACAGTATAATCTAGATTATTGACTCTAGTGCAAGTGGGAGACTGAAGGAAATATGCCCTAGAGGCAATAATAAAGTTATTATTTATTTCCTTATATCATGATAGAAGTTTATTATTCATGCTAGAACTGTATTAACCGGAAACATAATACATGTGTGAATACATAGACAAACAGAGTGTCACTAGTATGCCTCTACTTGGCTAGCTCGTTAATCAAAGATGGTTATGTTTCCTAACATGGACAAAGAGTTGTTATTTGATTAATGGGATCACATCATTTGTTGAATGATCTGATTGACACGACCCATTCCATTAGCTTAGCACCCGATCGTTTTGTATGTTGCTATTGCTTTCTTCATGACTTATACATGTTCCTATGACTATGAGATTATGCAACTCCCGTTTGCCAGAGGAACACTTTGTGTGCTACCAAATGTCACAACATAACTGGGTGATTATAAAGGAGCTCTACAGGTGTCTCCAAAGGTACATGTTGGGTTGGCGTATTTCGAGATTAGAATTTGTCACTCCGATTGTCGGAGAGGTATCTCTGGGCCCTCTCGGTAATGCACATCACCTAAGCCTTGCAAGCATTGCAACTAATGAGTTAGTTGTGGGATGATGTATTACAGAACGAGTAAAGAGACTTGCCAGTAACGAGATTGAGCTAGGTATAGGATACCGACGATCGAATCTCGGGCAAGTAACATACCGATGACAAAGGGAACAACGTATGTTGTTATGCGGTCTGACCGATAAAAGATCTTCATAGAATATGTAGGAACCAATATGGGCATCCAGGTCCCGCTATTGGTTATTGACCAGAGACGTGTCTCCATCATGTCTACATTGTTCTCGAACCCGTAGGGTCCGCACGCTTAAGGTTTCGATGACAGTTATATTATGAGTTTATGCGTTTTGATGTACCGAAGGTTGTTCGGAGTCCCGGATGTGATCACGGACATGACGAGGAGTCTCGAAATAGTCAAGACATAAAGATTGATATATTGGAAGCCTATGTTTGGATATCGGAAGTGTTCCGGGTGAAATCGGGATTTTACCGGATTATCGGGAGGTTACCGGAACCCCCCGGGAGGTATATGGGCCTTAGTGGGCCTTAGTGGAAGAGAGGAGAAGTGGACAGAGATGGGCCGCGCGCCCCTCCCCCCCTTGGTCCGAATAGGACAAGGAGAGGGGGCCGGCCCCCCTTCCTCCTCTCTCTCCTCTTCCCCCCCCCTCCACGAATCCTATTCCAACTAGGAAAGGGGGGGAGTCCTACTCCCGGAGGGAGTAGGACTCCTCCTGGCGCGCCTCCTCTTGGCCGCCCCCCCCTTTGAGACTTTATATGCGGAGGCAGGGGCACCCCCTAGAGAGACAAGTTGATCCACGTGATCATATTCTTAGCCGTGTGCGGTGCCCCCTTCCACCATAGCCCTCGATAATATTGTAGCAGTGCTTAGGCGAAGCCCTGCAACGGTAGTACATCAAGATCGTCACCACACCGTCGTGCTGACGGAACTCTTCCCCGACACTTTGCTGGATCGAAGTCCGGGGATCGTCATCGAGCTGAACGTGTGCTAGAACTCGGAGGTGTCGTAGTTTCGGTGCTTGATCGGTCGAGCCGTGGAGACGTACGACTACATCAACCAAGTTAACGCTTCCGTTGTCGATCTACAAGGGTACGTAGATCACACTCTCCCCCTCTCGTTGCTATGCATCACCATGATCTTGCGTGTGCGTAGGAATTTTTTTGAATTACTATGTTCCCCAACAAGTAGCACCATGATCTTCTTGATAGAAAGTCTCCTATGTTGTCACTTTCATATACTAGTGGGAATTTTTCATTATAGAACTTGGCTTGTATATTCCAATGATGGGCTTCCTCGAATTGCCCTAGGTCTTCGTGAGCAAGCAAGTTGGATGCACACCCACTTAGTTTCTTTTTGAGCTTCCATATACTTATAGCTCTAGTGCATCCGTTGCATGGCAATCCATACTCACTCGCATTGATATCTATTAATGGGCATCTCCATAGCCCGCTGATATGCCTGGTTGATGTGAGACTATCTTCCCTTTTTGTCTTCTCCACAACCACCATTCTATTCCACCTATAGTGCTATGTCCATGGCTCACGCTCATGTATTGCGTGAAGATTGAAAAAGTTTGAGAATGTCAAAAGTATGAAACAATTGCTTGGCTTATCATCGGGGTTGTGCATGATTTAAATACTTTGTGTGGTGAAGATAGAGCATAACCAGACTATATGATTTTGTACGGATAACTTTCTTTGACCATGTTATTTTGAGAAGACATAATTGCTTAGTTAGTATGCTTGAAGTATTATTATTTTTATGTCAATATTAAACTTTTATCTTGAATCTTTCGGATCTGAATATTCATGCCAAAATTAAGAAGAATTACATTGAAAATATGCCAAGTAGCATTCCACATAAAAAATTCTGTTTTTATCGTTTACCTACTCGAGGACGAGTAGGAATTAAGCTTGGGGATGCTTGATATGTCTCCAACGTATCTATAATTTTTTATTGCTCCTCGCGGCCCGAACCTGGGTAAACGATCTTTGCGCTGGCTCCTAGACCTGCTCTTTGCACAACCCCATGCCTGCCAACCGTAGAAGGGATCCCAGTGATCCCATAGGTGTCGTTTCCACCGACAGTGATGATGATGACGATGATTTCCCCCTCCGGGAGGAAAGTTCCCCCGGCAGAATCACTCTGCCGGAGGGCAAAAGTGCTCCTTCCCAAGTTCCGCCTCGAGACGGCGGCGCTCCGCCCTGAAAGCCTTCTCCTTATTTTTTTCTAGCTCAAAATGACTTTTATACCAGAAGATAGGCCCCGGGGGTGGGCCGGGGAGGCCACAACCAACCAGGGCGCGCCTGGGGGGGGGGGGGCTGGCGCCCAGGTGGGTTGTGCCCACCTAGTGGCCCCCCTCTGGTGTTTATTGTCTCCAATATTTCTTAAATAATCCATAAAAAATCTCCGTGAATTTTCAGCTTATTTGGATGTGCAGAATAGGTGGCCTGATGTAGCTTTTCCAGGTCTAGATTTCCAGCTGCCAGAATTCTCCATCTTGGTGTGTTCCTTGCAAATTATGGGAGAAAAGGCATTAGAATTACTCCAAAAAGCATTATTATGGATAAACATTACAAATAACAATAAGAAAACATGATGCAAAATGGATGTATCAGTAGATCACGTGAATATCCCATTGTCACCATAGATAAACAGATGCAAGACATACATCAAGTGTTCTCCAATCCTTAAATACTCAATCCGATAAGATAACTTCAAAGGGAAAACTCATTCCATTACAAGAAGGTAGAGGGGGAGAAACATCATAAGATCAAACTATAATAGCAAAGCTCGTGGTACATCAAGATCGTGCCAAATCAAGAACACGAGAGAGAGAGAGAGAGAGACAAAGAGAGACAGAAATCAAACACATAGCTACTAGTACATACCCTCAGCCCCAAGGGTGAACAACTCCCTCCTCATCATGGAGAGCGCTGAGAGGATGAAGATGGCCACCAGTGATGATTCCCCCCTCCGATAGGGTGCCGGAATAGGGTCCCGATTGGTTTTTGGTGGCTACAGAGGCTTGCGGCGGCGGAACTCCTGATATAGGTTTATTTCTGGGGGTTTCTATATTTGTTGGAATTTTTGGCGTCGAGAACAAGTTAGGGGGTCCACGAGTCAACGACAAGGACGGAGGATGCGCCCGGGGGGGGGGGGGGGGGGGGGGGGGGGGGGGGGGGGCAGGGCGCGCCCTCCAACCTTGTGGTTGGCTCGGGACTCTTCTGGCCCAACTCTTTTCCTTCGGGGGCTTCTTTTGGTCCATAAAAAATCACCGTAAATTTTCAGGTCAATTGGACTCCTTTTGATATTCTTTTTCTGTGAAACTCAAAAACAAGGAAAAAACATAAACTGGCACTGGGCTCTAGGTTAGTAGGTTACTTCCAAAAATCATATAAAATAGCATATAAATGCATATAAAACATCCAAGATTGATAATATAATAGCATGGAACAATCAAAAGTTATAGATATGTTAGAGACGTATCACCTTAGTCCTTCGACTAGATGGATATTGCTCAAAAATCAATTTCTGTACATGGATGTGTACTATGATGCAATTCAATATTAGGGTCTTGTGTTTGCTGCCACCACTTCCGGCACTATTTTCGCATGGGATCCTTATTGTTTCGGTACATTTGTCTTCCACTATAATTATAACTGTTACACTCACCATGCATGTGAGTTAGTATCCCCATACCAATTTACCTTCTCTGTTTCCAAGGTCATGTCAACATTCCCCCATTGATACTTGGAAAATCTTCTAACCAAGGGGGAGATGACGATGGTGATGATCACGAGCATGAAGACAAGCGGGAACTACATACTCAGTGGCGCCTAGCAGCTTAGTCCGATGTTACTAAGGAAGCAGGTCTTGCCTCCCATGGTCGCACTCTCTGGACCTATTCCAACATCTGTTGGAGGGTATTCGGGATGGATACTAGTGTGCTAGCGCCAACACCTTCTGAATGGTTCAGTATTGATAGTCTTGGAGAAAACTCGCTCTTCCTTGGACTAAACTATCCACTTGATGGAGAAAGGCGATCCAGTTGTTGTTGGCACAACATTACTACCATTTATGAGAAGCAACTGTATCTATACCTTGGACATTGCTATGGTTCCCTAAACTGGCTATCACAATATGCGTCCTAATATAGGCCGCTTCAGCCTAGATGATAAGTCTTGTGTTGGTCTCGAGATTGACAATAGTTGGCCCTGCCCAAACAATCAGTTATGGTTCAAAGCAAGTGTTTCCAACGCCGTGGATTGGTTGGCCTAAAGTTTATTTCACTGCTTTGTTATTTGTTGTGTGAGAAAAACTTTAGTATTTATAATGTATTCTCGTTGTCGTTGTGCGTTGAGATCTGTTGTATGTAATACAAAATGATATGCCTGTGATAAACTTACTAAATTTATGAGTGGATTTCGGGTCGCTTCTCAGAGTGGGTGCTGCGACGAGGCAAGAAAAGCTCGAATACATAATTGAACGTGCGTTGCAACAGGTTGTCGGATGAGTCCAATCAACAATTGTACTACTAGTTATTAGCTTCACATGCTTCGTGTGTTGGGCAGGTGTTTTTACTGTACCTGTTAATCCCATCATCCTAGGTCGTCGGATGAGTCCAATAAATGGTAGAAATTGCATTCTTATGTTTGGATTCAAACTTTCAAAACTGATGCACTATCTCTACGTCTACGTATACATAATACAACAAGTTTTAAACTTGAGACCAGCCATCCACCCTCACAAAGAACACTTTTTAGCCTAGCACAGACTCCAGGAACTTTGGCCACAGTGTGAGGTGGGCCATATGTTAATGTGTTTTATGTATGTAACCAGCACTTCAAATCCTCGATATATAGTAGGGTAGCATGGGCTAGAACAAGAAGCATTCACGTCCAGGAGTATGGCACATGCCACCAGCATGACTTCCATCTGAAACCATATTTCTTGGATTCTGTGCTACAGCTATCTCTTCTCCCTCCTTGTTTCTCTAACTCGGCCATCGCGCAGCGGGCGGGGTGGGGATTTGCCGATACACAGTTTCCTCAACTGCGGTCCCACTTGTAAGTGAAGATGCGAGACAGCACCCGTCCCCCCCTTGAGTGCAACATGAACAAGAGGCTTTTCCTTTCGAACATGTACTAGTACTAGTAAGTTGTAACACTTGGTTCTGCTCCTGGTTTGACCGATAGATGCAAATAACGATTTTCCCTCAAAAATAGAAATAACGATTCAAAACACTTGCGCTGGGCTTTTCCCGCGTGATAAACGAGGGAGTTTTGCCAATTTCGTCCATCATCACCTTCCTTACATGCGGTCCCACATTTAAGTGATATGCATAGCCACTATGCGTTGAGGGGCAGACTGGAACGACCGTCTGGGGTGATCCTGCGCAGCGGTCTGCTCGCACGCCTCCGGTCTACTCAAAGACTCTGTCATGATTTGTTGGCCCTTTTGTATTTTGTTTCAAATTTTGACCATAGATTTAATTGACAAATTTTTAATACATGCTATAAACATTTATATCGTTGGATTCGTATTTGCAAATAGTTTCCAGTGATACTTGTTTTGTGACATGCGTTACCATTTTGTAAATGGATTTCATAGTCAAAAGTTGGCACAAAACACTAAGGGGAACAATAAACCAGGATGGATGTAGTACCACCCGCACGACAACGCCTTGATACGTCTCCAATGTATCTATAATTTTTATTGTTCCATGATGTTATATTATCAATCTTGGATGTTTTATAATCATTTTATAGTCATTTTATATCATTTGTTGGAACTAACCTATTGACATAGTGCCAAGTGCCAGTTGCTGTTTTTTTCCATGTTCTTTACATTGCATAAAATCACTACCAGACGGAGTCGAAATGCCACGAAACTCCATGATGATTTTTTAGGGGCCAGAAGGAACACATTGGGCCCTGGGTGCGCCTGGGGGTGTCCTGAGGGAGGAACAACCCACCAGGGCGCGCCAGGAGGCCCAGGCACGCCCTAGTGGGTTGTGCCCACCCCGGGTGCCCCCCGGACCACCTCTTTGCTCTATAAATACCCCAATATTCCAGAAACCGCAGGGGAGTCGACGAAATATTCATCCAGCCGTCGCAGAGTCTAGAACCACCAGATCCAATCTAGACACCATCTCGGATGGGGTTCACCACCTCCATTGGTGCCTCTCCGATGATGCGTGCGTAGTTCTTTGTAGACCTTCAGGTCTGTAGTTAGTAGCTAGATGGCTTCCTCTCTCTCGCTGAATTCTCAATACAATGGTCTCTTGGAGATCCATATGATGTAACTCTTTTGCGGTGTGTTTGTTGGGATCTGATGAACTCCGAGTTTATGATCAGTTATATCTTTTTATATCCATGACAGTTATTTGAGTTTCCTTGATCTCTTATATGCATGATCTCTTATAGCCTCGTATTTCTTCTCCGATATTTGGGTGTTGTTTGGCCAACTTGATCTATTTATCTTGCAATGGGAAGAGGTACTTTGTAGTGGGTTCAATCTTACGGTGCTTGAACCCAGTGACAGAAAGGGAACCGACACGTATGTATCGTTGCTACTAAGGATAAAAAGATGGGATCTATATCTACGCAATAGATAAACGGATCTTGTCTACATCATGTCATCGTTCGTATTGCATTAATCCGTTTTCCATGAACTTAATACACTAGATGCATGCTGGATAGCGGTCGATTTGTGGAGTAATAGTAGTAGATGCAGGCAGGAGTCGATCTACTAATCTTGGACGTGATGCCTATATAATGATCATTGCATGGATATCGTCATGAGTATTTAAAGTTATATCAATTGCCAAACCGTAATTTGTTTACCCACCATTAGCAATTTTTCTCGAGAGAAGCCATTAGTGAAACCTACGGCCCCGGGTCTTATTTGTCATATATTTGCCTTTGCGATCTACTTTTCTCTTGTATTTATTTTCAGATCTATTAAACCAAAAATACAAAAATACCTTGCTACATTTTATTTCTATTTATTTTATTTGCGATCTATGTTTCAATCTACTACAAATTTATCTCATGTCTGTGTGCCTATCTTGAGGCGTCGTATTACTGTGACACTCCAAAAATTTTGATTTGGTTTTTATCAAAACCTTTATTTGATTTGAAGGAGGCTATTTAAAAATTTTCTAAAAACCTCCCCCTCTCAAAACTTTTATGTCAAATATTTTGGTACTCTTCTCAACCTTGATTTTTGGTCTTGAGAGCTTTTCATTTTGTCTTGACTCTACACAAATTTATTTATTTTTTGAAATCCATTCCATTATGAAGAAACCCTAGGGATTATGGTTTATTCTTTTCCCCATTCAAAAAATTTCCCCTTTTGCCAAGTCACATTTTGACATTGCCCTCCAAAACCCATCCTTGCCTTGGATCAAGTCAAGACTCCCACCTCCAGCCAGTTTCAAGCCATTTTTGATTTTTATTCAATTGATTTTGACCTCAAAACTATTTCTATGATTATTTTGGACGTAGGTGATTTACAAAGGAACTACAAATTTCCTTTGGAGTTTTAACTCCAAACAAACTCCTCTGACTAGTCCTTAGTACCCTCAACCTAGACCCATCAAGATCCACTTGTCCTCAGTTCAAAATTTTCAAAATTTGCCCACTGCAAGTTTGGACCAGAAATGCCATTTTTGGTGAAATTCATATTCTTCCTTTTCGAAAAATTCCGAGATAATTCATGCAGCTTCGAGACACACCAAGAGACCACCTCACCGAAGATCAGCTCCAGAAAAATTTCCCACATGCCAAAAACATTTCATCGAACAGTTGGCAGGCACTGTTACTGTTCAAAATTCAGAGTTCAGTGTCAAGTTCAGTCAGCGGCTCGTTTTCTTCAGAGTTTGGCATCAATCTCACCAGTGCGCGCGCTGGCATCTTGCTCACTGCTCCCCCTCCTTATCCAGAGCGCCGCAAGGTCGCTTGGCCAGGCGCGGGCGTCGATGGCGACGTGGCTCTCCAGCTCCGGCGTCTTCTGTGGTGGCAGAGCCACCCGTGGCAGCCAACAGAGGCCGGCCCTGGCTTTCGGCACCGTCCGGCACCGCCCCAGCCACCAGAGGCCTCCGCGTGTCCACCCCCTTCTCTATGCACGACTGCGGCACCGTCGTCGTGGCCTGGCAAGCACAGGGCATGCTCTCTGCCGCCGACGGGCCCGCGAGGCGCCGTTCCGTTGGAACCGCGGAGCAGGCCAAATCCAACCGAGGTTAGCGTTTGAGTGGAGCCAGTAGATCATCTCGAAGCTGCCCAATCACCTAAATGGCCCGTTCAATCTCTGCACCGCCGTAACCATCGCCGGAGTTATCCCGTTCTCGGGCACCGCCTCGGGCCGGCTATAAAAGGGGGCCTCGAGCTCGATCTCGACCAGGCATCACCCCTCACCTTCTCCAGAGCCACGCCCAGCCACTAGGAGGACCTCGAGGGGTTCTTCTTCTTCGTCTCCGGCCGCCCTGATCCGCTTCGGGCTCCGATGAGATCAGCTCCGGTGAGAGCAACCCTGCCTCCCATACCTTGTCAGCAACCTCCTAGTGCACCCACACTTCTAACCCACACCCCAATTTGAAGCTTGCAGCTCTGTTTGGAGAGAATCAACCTCGCCCGAACCACCATCCGCCGGAGTTGGGGCCGCCGTCGACGTGGTGCACGCCGATGCTCAACTCCACCACCCACAGGTGCGGAATAACACCGTGAACCCGTAGGTACCCCCAGATCCCCCTACCTCGCCGTGCATCGCCGCCGGCGACCACCGCGGCCCTCGGGTGCCAGTGCCCTGTTTTGGTTTTCAAACCCGACGGGTGGGACCCCCCCCCCCGTCAGCTTTTTCTCCTTTTCGAAGCGTTTTCTGAAAACGCCTTCGGGAAAATACGTCTCCCCTCTGGACTGGCGTATTTATAACTGGAACGTTTTCTGTTTTTATAAAATGAACCCTGGAAACTTTCTGTTTCATCACAGGAAGGTCCCTAGACTAAAACCCTTATAACTTTTAAACAAAAGATGATTTTGACTTGAATCTTTTTCTGCCATCTTTATTTTTCTGTCTAGTTTTTTTTCATATTTATTTTAAAAATATTTGGGATACTTTTTGTGCACGCACGGTATTTATGTAGTATCCGATTTTCTTTTAATACGTAGATACCGGAGGAGGTAAAGGAGACGCGAACTTCGCCGAGCTAGACTCCGACTTCTCCCAACCAGGCAAGCAGGTTTGAACCTTTGATATGATGAGTGGTTTGCATGTTTGCTCGAGTAGTTTTTCTCATGGCATGTTTATGTAAGCATTTGTGAATGTTATGTGCATGCAAGGCAAGATACAGGTGAACTTCGAAGTTCGATGTGTCCTTATGATGATAAGATAACACGATCATGTGGTGACATGATGGGTTGCAAGCTGGTATTGGTGAAGCATACCAGTTTTATGTCAACCGTGAACTCCAGTTTTAACGTGGGTCAAGTCTCGATCCTGTCCGTTTCCCCTTCGTGCTGCCACATGTTTTCTGCAAAGAGTGCGGTTTAGTAAGTTGCAAACCTCTTTCCTTGTACACACCAAACAAAGGGACCATGATGAGGGTTCCATGGCCCTGGATTAAAGCCCGTCATCCGGTCAGGGGGCATGGGTGTTTCCGGTTGGGATCGAGAGGGGGGCACCCCTTAGAGCGCACGATATAAATTTGATTCCATGCTATTCAAGGTTGTGGCCTCCCCGTCTTAAGGTTTTTCTTGAACGTTGCCGAGGGTGATTCCTGGCAACGGAATGTGGAATGGGTGTGTACTGGTTAGACGTGTTTCTTCTAAAACACAGTAAACGGAAATAGTCCTTGTGACTACCGAAATCCGTTGGCTGTGGTTAAAGAGTACAAACTCTGCAGTGTCAAAACCATTCGAATATACATGTCCACGAGCAAGGACTTGGACATCATCTCAGTGTCAGTGTTAGTCTCAGTGTCAAATCTCAGTGTCAACCCCCGTGATAGTCTCCAGAAAATAAACATGAAACTGAGAGTGGTAAACTCGGCTGAAGGTTATTCATGTGAATGGACTAAACAGCTCATTATTATATGCTGAGTATTTCCTTGCGATGATTAAAATTCATGAGCTACTTAAATTCGAATGGTAAACTATAAGCCCTTTATGTGATGTCGCTCAGACGTCCGACTGTGGCATTATTGTTATTTACTTTTGATATAAGCCCTTTATGTGATGTCGCTCAGACGTCCGACTGCGGCATTATTGTTATTTACTTTTGATATAAGCCCTTTATGTGATGTCGCTCAGACGTCCGACTGTGGCATTATTGTTATTTACTTTTGATATAAGCCCTTTATGTGATGTCGCTCAGACGTCCGACTGTGGCATTATTGTTATTTACTTTTGATATAAGCCCTTTATGTGATGTCGCTCAGACGTCCGACTGTGGCATTATTGTTATGTACTTTTGATATAAGCCCTTTATGTGATGTCGCTCAGACGTCCGACTGTGGCATTATTGTTATTTACTTTTGATACAAGCCCTTTATGTGATGTCGCTCAAACGTCCGACTGTGGCATCATTGTTATTCATTTTCATTATAAGCCCTTTTTGAGATGTCGCTTAGACGTCCGACTGTGGTACGTTCTGTTATTTACTTTTCAATATAAGCCCTTTATGTGGTGTCGCCTCGACGCCCGACTGCGGCATGTTAATTTGTTTCTACCTTTTGAGGCGTCGCTTCAAACACCCGATCGGTCTTCAGTTACTTTTATTGCGATTTCGGGAGGGCTACCGCCTGACTTCCTTTTATTTATCATGCAGTGCAAATCTATTGTTGACTGTGCATGCTAATCATCTCATGTGCATCATGTTTACATTTGTTATATCTTATGTCCAAACTGTCTTGCGAGTACATTCAAAGTACTCACCTGGCTTGTTGTTTTGGCTAGATGTTGACGAAGGCGATTTTATGGATGAAGAGTTCGATAGCGAGTCTGATGCCTAGAGGAGTCCCAGTCAGTCACGTGCGACCCTGGAGTTGTTCATTTGTATTATATACGCTTCCGCCACCCGAATAAAATCATCAAGCCTCACTCCGACGCTTGATGAGCTGTAAGATCTCAGAGTCATGTCACCCACCTCACTGTGACATATCCACCACCACCTTTATTGCGAGTCAGTAGTTATGCCACCATACTCTTGTGTCATATCCGCCTTTATGTATAATATAGGCGTGCTTGTAATAAATTGTTGAGCATCCTTAGCTCAACCATGTATAATATTTAGTACTGCTGGATTTCTGTATCACGGTTTTGTCTGTCGGTAAGAAGAATTCTTCTGTACTGGTCAACACAAAGGACGGCTTTTCAATAAATGTTTTATTGGAAAACCGGTCCTGACAAACTTGGTATCAGAGCCAGGTTGACTGTAGGAAGCCACTAGGTGTGATAGCTAATCGGTTATTAGCTTATTTTATTATTCTGCATATTGTAGCAATTCTCTGTTGGTCATCATAAATTTATGATTTGACTATTCGGGATTTTGTCTACTTTTGTAGATGGCGAGCAACGATTGTGAGTCACAGGTGTTCGCCAATGTTCCTGAGGGGTTTATCAAGCTCCTCATCTCCATCACAAGATCGCGATCGGGCCATCAGTCCGTCCGGAGTTCACACTCTACCGACACAAGCTCAGCGACAGTTTGTCTATGTACCAGGCCGCAGTTTAGTTCAAGGCAGGACGCACCGAGTTCCGCCGCTTCCGATTCGTCAGGAGGGCCATGCCTACGGAGAGGCATGCCATGCAGATGGCTGCCCGTGAGGCAATAGCTCGCCTCCGGGATGTTCTTCCCTCAATGAAAACTCGTCGCTACCGCTACCTCCCATGCCACGTGCCATACACTTGCCACTATGCATTCGCTTGCGCCAGGGGAGAAAGAGATGAGGCTATTGAGATGCTTGTTGAGTACCTCAAGGCACTTGAGGCAGCTTTTGACAACCTCGTGGACGACTTCGTAGCTACTCGCATGGAATCCATCCATGGCTGCTCCGCCAACAGGAGGGAGCTCCTCCATATGGCACCACCACTGATGTTTGTCTCGTCCTCAGCATCCTATACACCGGCCATCTTAGCCACCGCTCGCCGCCTGCCTACCACTTAGGAGTTTGACCAGGTCATTGCTCCTACTCCTGTCAGAGCCGCACCACCTACTGCGCCTGCACCAGCTCCACAACCCAGTACTTCACGCCTGGAGCCTATTAGCGAGGAGGAGATTGAGTCTCCAGCACCACTGGGTCTTACCCTCGGCGGGCCAAAGGAAGTCTTCACCATCTCCGACTGAGTACGTCTAGCAGCAGTGTGATGTGCCAGCTTGTATGATATGTTTATATGTACATAGGTTTGGTGAGAAGTAGTTTGTGTGCGCATCAGGTAGGATCTCGGAGAAGTGCACTAGCCTAAATAACATGTCAGGATGTGTACGCACATCCTCAGTGATGTATTGTATAATTACGACTTGCGTGTAAGATATGTACTACACTGTCCTTCTCCATGCGCAATCGAGTTTTATCTTGAAAAATCTGAGAGTTCTGAAAATTTCCGCCTTTACAAAATTATTTATTTTTATGACTCAATTTTCTCATGAGTTTGCAAAATTACCCCGGAGTGAAAAATGCCTCGTCCCTGGACTCATTCCATGCCAAACCCGCCGGAAGAAAATTATGGTGCCCAGACTAGTAACAATTTCACACAGGGACAGTCAAGTCGGCAAGGCAGTGAATCAGCATTTTCTCAAGTATGCCGCCTTTATGAGCAAAGCCAGCAGCAGCATCAGGAAATGATGAACCATGTTATCAATATGGGGAATCATCGTGAACTGTATCAGCAGCACTCCAAATTGTCTGAATTACAGAAGATGCGTCCCCCAACGTTCTCTCACACTGATAAACCTCTTGAGGCCGATGATTGGCTTCGAGACATTGAAAGGAAGTTGATTATTGCACAGTGTTCAGACCGTGAGAAGGTACTTTATGCACCTCACTATCTCACGGGAGCAGCCGCATCATGGTGGGAGAATTTCCTACACATGCACCCCAATGAAAACAATATCACATGGGAAGATTTTAAAGAAGGATTTCGTGGGGCACACATTCCCAGAAGCATTATGAAGATCAAGAAAAGGGAATTTGACGACCTCAAGCAGAGAAGCATGACAGTGACTGATTACAATAGTCAGTTTACCCTATTATCTCATTATGCCAACGAAGAGCATATGACGGAGAACAAAAAGATGGAGAAGTTTCTGGACGGTCTGGCACCAGCACTTAAATGCCAGCTGGTCGTACACACCTTTCCGGACTTCAAAACACTTGTGGACAAGGCTATTACCTTGGAAAATGAGCGCCATAGCTTGGAGGAATTCCGCAAGCCGAAAAGGGACCAGGTTACTCATGCTCGCAACAACCGGCACAAGACTGACCCTCGGAAGATTGGAGCAAACAGACCCACAACCAATGTTCCACGCCCAATCAAAAAAATTCACGCAAGGGACAAGGATTTTACATATCGCCCAGGTGTTACTTGCTACGCTTGTAGAGAGGAAGGACACTATGCTAAACAGTGCCCAAAGCAAAGAAACTCGGCCCCAAAGCCGAACAAGAATGGGAACAATTCAGCACCCAAGCGTAACAACTTCAACCCCAACAACAATCACAAGAAGGGTCACCTGAACCATGTGACCAAGGAGGAAGCACAGAATGCCCCGGATATCGTACTCGGTACGTTTCCTGTCAACACAATACCTGCCACGATTTTCTTTTATTCTGGAGCTTCTCACTCGTTCATTTTGAAGAGTTTTGCTTTGCAACATGATTTTTAGATGCTCCTTTGGAAAAATCCATGATCATCAAGTCCCCCGGGAATAAGCAAATCACTCATAGTTACTGCCAAGGTGTGGTTATTGAGCTCAGAGGACTAAAGTTTCAAGCAAACCTCATCTTATTGGAAAATAAAGGACTGGAGGTTATCCTAGGAATGGATTGGTTAACCACCAACAAAGGATTTATCGATTGCTTCAATCGGACTGTAATCCTCACTCATCATCACGGGAAGACAACAAAAGTCACAGCTCAAGAAAGACCAGGATCACGACAACCAAGATTGAACAAGGTGGACACCTCAGAGTTAAGCAAAGTTCCAGTGGTGTGCGAGTTCCCTGACGTATTTCCCGAAGAACTACCAGGCATGCTGCCAGACCGGGAAATAGAGTTCAGCATTGAACTAACACCTGGAACCACCCCCATCTACAAGAAACCCTATAGGATGGCACCCTCCGAGTTGGTAGAATTAAAGAAGCAAATAAAAGAATTACTGGACAAAGGATTTATACGAGCCAGCTCCTCACCTTGGGGTTCACCAGTATTATTTGCCAAGAAAAAGGATGGGACACTGAGATTATGCATAGACTATCGAGCACTCAATATGTTCACCATCAAAAATAAATATCCGATGCCACGGATAAATGATTTATTTGACCATCTCGCACAAGCCAAAGTTTTCTCAAAAATTGATTTAAGGTCAGGGTATCATCAATTAAAAGTCCGGACAGAAGATATCCCTAAGACAGCATTCACCTCCAGATACGGACTATATGAGTTTATAGTAATGCCGTTTGGACTAACAAACGCCCCCGCATATTTTGTCCACCTCATGAACAAAGTGTTTATGAAATTTATGGACAAATTTGTTGTGGTGTTCATAGACGATATTCTGGTATACTCTAAGACACCAGAAGAGCATGCAGAACATCTCAGGATTGTACTGGGAGAATTAAGGAAGCACCAATTATACGCCAAATTCAGCAAATGTGAATTTTGGTTAAGACATGTCAGCTTTCTAGGCCACGTATTGACCCAAGAAGGTGTTGCCATGGACCCAGAAAAGGTTAAGGCTCTACTTGGCTGGAAACCACCATCCAATGTAACGGATGTCCGAAGTTTTCTAGGAATGGCTGGATACTACCGAAGGTTCCTTGAGGGATTCTCCACCATAGCAAAACCAATGACGAAGTTACTCAAGAAGGATAAGAAATTTGTATGGACTGAAGCATGCGAGAAAAGTTTCCAAGAACTCAAGAAGAAATTAACAACAGCACCAGTATTAGTTATACCAGACATACACAAATTTTTTGAAGTATATTGCGACGCATCCCGGAAAGGCCTCGGATGTGTGCTAATGCAAGAAGGCAAGGTAGTCGCATATGCTTCCAGACAACTTCGAAAGCATGAAGAAAATTATCCCACTCATGACTTAGAATTGGCAGCAGTCATTCATGCACTCAAAGAGTGGAGACACTTCTTGCTTGGAAATTGTTGTGAAATATATACAGACCACAAAAGTCTCAAATATATTTTCACACAGCCAGAGCTCAATTTACGGCAACGGCGCTGGTTGGAATTGGTGAAAGATTATGATGTGGGCATCCACTACCATCCAGGAAAAGCAAATGTAGTGGCAGATGCTCTTAGTCGAAACCCCAGCTCGGACAACAATAGTCTACAAAACTTGAGACCTGAATTTCAATAGGAGTTCGCCAAACTCAACTTGATGATGGTCACGGAAGGCACTATGTCAAATTTGGAATTACAACCCACCCTTGTGGAGCAGATTAAGAAAGCTCAGTGTGGACACCCCAGCATCGAAGACATAAAAAGAAAAGTGAGTATGGGCAAGGCCTCGGAATTCGTCATAGACGATGAGGGAATATTATGGTACGGAGACAGACTTTGCGTGCCAAATGTAGAGGACCTCAAACAGCAAATCCTAACCGAAGGCCACACTGCTCCATATTCAATCCACCCTGGAGGAACCAAAATGTATAAGGACATTCAGGAAAGATTTTGGTGGCACGGTATGAAGAGGGATATAGCCACCTTCATTGCATGTTGCGATTCTTGTCAACGCATAAAAGCCGAGCACCAAAAACCAGCCGGACTACTACAGCCAAATAGAGTACCTGAGTGGAAATGGGACGAAATTGGGATGGATTTCATTGTTGGACTACCTCGGTCACAACACGGAAATGATGCCATATGGGTCATCACCGATAGATTAACCAAGGTGGCACATTTCATCCCAGTGAAGACAACCCACACCACCCAGAAGCTTGCCAAGATTTATCTCTCCCGTATAGTTTGTCTGCATGGAGTTCCAAAGACTATAAGATCCGACAGAGGCACTCAATTTGTCTCGAAATTCTGGGATCATTTACAACAGGCTCTGGGAACTCAGCTAGCATTCAGTACAACCTACCACCCCCAGACTGATGGACAAACTGAACGCATCCAAATTCTACAGGACATGCTGAGAGCATGTGTCCTCACCTATGGAACCAGTTGGGAAGAAACCTTGCCATATGCCGAGTTCGCATACAACAACAGTTACCAATCCAGCCTACAAATGGAACCTTTTGAAGCCCTGTACGGGCGGAGGTGTCATACCCCATTAAATTGGTCAGAAACCGGAGACAGTCGTATCTTCGGCCCAGACATGCTCAAGGAAGCTGAAGAGAAAGTTAGACTCATCAGGGACCGACTCAAGACAGCGCAAAGCCGACAAAAGAGTTATTACGATCAGAAGCATCGTGAAGTCAGCTTTGAACCCGGTGAATATGTGTACCTACGAGTATCCCCTATGAGAGGCCTGCAACGGTTCAAGGTTAGAGGAAAGCTAGCACCAAGACTTATTGGACCCTTCTGTGTGGTTGCACGGAGAGGCACCATAGCCTACCAGCTAGACCTACCCAAGGAGCTGTCAGACGTCCACGACGTATTCCACGTCTCACAGCTGAGGAAATGCGTAAGCAACCCAGAGAAGCAAGTGTCACATGAGAACATTGACATGCAACCAGAGCTCACCTACAGGGAGCGTCCAATAAAGATATTAGAGGAGTCTGAAAGGAGGACCCGTCAGAAAACAATTAAGTTCTTCAAGGTTCAGTGGAGCAATCACACCGAGGATGAAGCGACATGGGAAAGAGAGGACTCTCTCCGGGCAGAATACCCACACCTATTTGAGGATCAGCTGAAATCTCGGGGACAAGATTTTTCCTAAGGGGGTAGGTGTTGTGACACTCCAAAAATTTTGATTTGGTTTTTATCAAAACCTTTATTTGATTTGAAGGAGGCTATTTAAATTTTTTCTTAAAACCTCCCCCTCTCAAAACTTTTATGTCAAATATTTTGGTACTCTTCTCAACCTTGATTTTTGGTCTTGAGAGCTTTTCATTTTGTCTTGACTCTACACAAATTTAATTTTTTTTTGAAATCCATTCTATTAAGAAGAAACCCTAGGGATTATGGTTTATTCTTTTCCCCATTCAAAAAATTTCCCCTTTTGCCAAGTCACATTTTGATATTGCCCTCCAAAAACCATCCCTGCCTTGGATCAAGTCAAGACTCCCACCTCCAGCAAGTTTCAAGCCATTTTTGATTTTTATTCAATTGATTTTGACCTCAAAACTATTTCTGTGATTATTTTGGACCTAGGTGATTTACAAAGGAACTAAAAATTTCCTTTGGAGTTTTAACTCCAAACAAACTCCTCTGACTAGTCCTTAGTACCCTCAACCTAGACCCATCAAGATCCACTTGTCCTCAGTTCAAAATTTTGAAAATTTTCCCACTGCAAGTTTGGACCAGAAATGCCATTTTTGGTGAAATTCATATTTTTCCTTTTCCAAAAATTCTGAGATAATTCATGCAGCTTCCAGACACACCAAGAGACCACCTCACCGAAGATCAGCTCCAGAAAAATTTCCCACATGCCAAAAACATTTCATTGAATAGTTGGCAGGCACTGTTACTGTTCAAAATTCAGAGTTTAGTGTCAAGTTCAGTCAGCAGCGTCATTTTCTTCAGAGTTTGGCATCGATCTCACCAGTGCGCGCGCTGGCATCTTGCTCACTGCTCCCCCTCCTTATCCAGAGTGCTGCAAGGTCTCTTGGCCGAGTGCGGGCGTCGATGGCGACGTGGCTCGCCAGCTCCGGCGTCTTCTGCGGTGGCAGAGCCACCCGTGGCGGCCAACAGAGGCCGGCCCTGGCTTTCGGCGCCGTCTGGCACCGCCCCAGCCACCAGAAGCCTCCGTGTGTCCACCCCCTTTCTGTGCACGACTGCGGCACCGTCGTCGTGGCCTGGCAAGCACAGGGCATGCTCTCTGCCGCCGACGGGCCCGCGAGGCGCCGTTCCGTCGGAACCGTGGAGCAGGCCAAATCCAACCGAGGTTAGCGTTTGAGTGGAGCCAGTGGATCATCTCGAAGCTGCCCAATCACCTAAATGGCCCGTTCGACCTCTGCACCGCCGTAACCATCGCCGGAGTTATCCCATTCTCAGGCACCACCTTGGGTCAGCTATAAAAGGGGGCGTCGAGCTCGATCTCGACCAGGCATCACCCCTCCACCTCTCCAGAGCCACGCCCAGCCACTAGGAGGACCTCGAGGGGTTCTTCTTCTCCGTCTCCGGCCGCCCTGATCCGCTTCGGGCTCCGGCGAGATCAGCTCTGGTGAGAGCAACCCCGCCTCCCATACCTTGTCAGCAACCTCCTAGTGCACCCACACTTCTAACCCACGCCCCAATTTGAACCTTGCAGCTTTGTTTGGAGAGAATCAACCACGCCCGAACCACCGTCTGTCGGAGTTGGGGCCGCCATCGACGTGGTGCTCGCCGACGCTCAACTCCACCACCCACAGGTGCGGAATAACACCGTGAACCCGTAGGTACCCCCCGATCCCCCTACCTCGCCGTGGATCGCCGCCGGCGACCACCGCGGCCCCCGGGCGCCAGTACCCTGTTTTGGTTTTCAAACCCGACGGGTGGGACCCCCCCCCCCGTCAGCTTTTTCTCCTTTTCGAAGCGTTTTCTGAAAACGCCTTCGGGAAAAATACGTCTTCCCTCTGGACTGGCGTATTTATAACTGGAACGTTTTCTGATTTTATAAAATGAACCCTGGAAACTTTCTTTATCATCACAGAAAGGTCCCTGGACTAAAACCCTTATAACTTTTAAACAAAAGATGATTTTGACTTGAATCTTTTTCTGCCATCTTTATTTTTCTGTCTAGTTTTTTGTCATATTTATTTTAAAAATATATGGGATACTTTTTGTGCACGCACGGTATTTATGTAGTATCCGATTTTCTTTTAATACGTAGATACCGGAGGAGGTAAAGGAGACACGAACTTCGCCGAGCTAGACTCCGACTTCTCCGAACCAGGAAAGCAGGTTTGAACCTTTGATATGATGAGTGTTTTGCATGTTTTCTTGAGTAGTTTTTCTCATGGCATGTTTATGTAAGCATTTGTGAATGTTATGTGCATGCAAGGCAAGCTACAGGTGAGCTTCGAAGTTCGATGTGTCCTTATGATGATAAGATAACATGATCATGTGGTCTCATGATGGGTTGCAAGCTGGTATTGGTGAAGCATACCAGTTTTATGTCAACCGTGAACTCCAGTTTTAACGTGGGTCAAGTCTCGATCCTGTTCGTTTCCCCTTCGTGCTGCCACATGTTTTCTGCAAAGAGTGCGGTTTAGTAAGTTGCAAACCTCTTTTCTTGTACACACCAACAGAGGGACCATGATGAGGGTTCCATGGACCTGGATTAAAGCCCTTCATCCGGTCAGGGGGCATGGGTGTTTCCGGTTGGGACCGAGAGGGGGCACCCCTTAGGGCGCGCGATATAAATTTGATCCCATGCTATTCGAGGTTGTGGCCTCCCCGTCTTAAGGTTTTTCTTGAACGTTGCCGAGGGTATTCCTGGCAACGGAATGTGGAATGGGTGTGTACTTGTTACACGTGTTTCTTCTAAAATACCGTAAACGGAACTAGTCCTTGTGACTACCTAAATCCGTTGGCTGTGGTTAAAGAGTACAAACTCTGTAGAGTCAAAACCATTCGAATATCCATGTCCACGAGCAAGGACTTGGACATCATCTCAGTGTCAGTGTTAGTCTCAGTGTCAAATCTCAGTGTCAACCCCCGTGACAGTCTCCAGAAAATAAACATGAAACTGAGAGTGGTAAACTCGGCTGAACGTTATTCATGTGAATGGACTAAATAGCTCATTATTATATGCTGAGTATTTCCTTGCGATGATTTAAGTTCATAAGCTACTTAAATTCGAATGGTAAACTATAAGCCCTTTATGTGATATCGCTCAGACGTCCGACTATGGCATTATTGTTATTTACTTTTGATATAAGCCCTTTATGTGATGTCGCTCAGACGTCCGACTGTGGCATTATTGTTATTTACTTTTGATATAAGCCCTTTATGTGATGTCGCTCAGACGTCCGAGTCTGGCATTATTGTTATTTACTTTTGATATAAGCCCTTTATGTGATGTCGCTTAGACGTCCGACTGTGGCATTATTATTATTTAATTTTGATACAAGCCCTTTATGTGATGTCGCTCAGACGTCCGACTGTGGCATCATTGTTATTCATTTTCATTATAAGCCCTTTTTGAGATGTCGCTTAGACGTCCGACTGTGGTACGTTCTGTTATTTACTTTTCAATATAAGCCCTTTATGTGGTGTCGCCTCGACGCCCGACTGCGGCATGTTAATTTGTTTCTACCTTTCGAGGCGTCGCTTCAGACACCCGATCGGTCTTCAGTTACTTTTATTGGGATTTTAGGAGGGCTACCGCCTGACTTCCTTTTATTTATCGTGCAGTGCAAATCTATTATTGACTGTGCATGCTAATCTGCTCATGTGCATCATGTTTACATTTGTTATATCTTATGTCCGAACTATCTTGCGAGTACATTCAAAGTACTCACCTGGCTTGTTGTTTTGGCCAGATGTTGACGAAGGCGATCTTATGGATGAAGAGTTCGATAGCGAGTCCGACGCCTAGAGGAGTCCCAGTCAGTCACCTGCGACCCTGGAGTTGTTCATTTGTATTATATACGCTTCCGCCACCCGAATAAAATCATCAAGCCTCACTCCGATGCTTGATGAGCTGTAAGATCTCAGAGTCATGTCACCCACCTCACTGTGACATATCCACCACCACCTTTATTGCGAGTCAGTAGTTATGCCACCATACTCTTGTGTCATATCCGGCTTTATGTATAATATAGGCGTGCTTGTAATAAATTGTTGAGCATCCTCAGCTCAACCATGTATAATATTTAGTACTGCTGGATTTCTGTATCAAGGTTTTATCTGCCAGTAAGAAGAATTCTTCTGTACTGGTCAACACAAAGGACGGCTTTTTCAATAAATGTTTTATTGGAAAACCGGTCCTGACAATTACGCCGAAAGGGATTGACAACCCCTTTAACACGTCGGGTTGCGAGGAGTTGTTATCTGTGTGGAGGTGTTGTTTATGTTGTGTTGCTTGGTTCTCCTACTGGTTTGATAACCTTGTTTTCATATCTGAGGGAAATACCTACCGCCTCTGTGCTGCATCATCACTTCCTCTTTGGTGAAATACCGACGTAGCTTCAAGCGACATCAAAAGGAATTTATGATGCCGTTGTCGGGGAGGATATTCAACATATACCAGGTTCCTAATCACAAATCTCATCTCCTTGCAATTTACATTATTTGCCATTTTCCTCTCCCCCACTTCACAAAATTTACCATTTTATTCGCTTCTCTTTTCCGTTTGCCGTTTTCTTGCCGGATATGTTTTTGTGTGTGTTCTTGTTTGCGTAGTCATGATGCCTCAAAGAAAATATTACGATGTTCCTTACCCAAATTTTTTGCTTGAAATTGAGAAAAGTACTGAGGAATATATGACTACACAATTTGAGCATAATAAATATTTTACTAAAGAACTTAAGGAGCACTCCATTGTGCTTGATGCTATTATGAAACAACTTGATGATATTAGTAGAGAAGTTTGCAATCTCCAATCTAAGTATGCTTTTTCCAAAAGTTTGCTAGGAAAAATATCTAATGGACAAGCTACCTTAGTAAATCAAATGGCCGCTAAACCAATATCATTAGAGGATAAAAGTGATAAAGATCTTAAAATGATTGGTGGTTCTTCTATTGATTCTTTGTTTAGTAAAGTTAAGATTAATGAAAAAGGGACTGGAGAAGAGTCAACTTTAGGTAGAAGGCATCCCAATATTTTGGGGGGTGAAAATCTTGTTGAGAAAATTGATGAAAGTGGGTTCGGAGAGGTCAAAACTTTAGCTAGTGATGTGCCCACTCTTTTGGATTGAAAAGACTTTAATTATGATAGTTGCTCTTTGATTGATTGTATTTGTTTGTTGCAATCCATGATAAATTCACACCATGCTTATGAACAAAATAAAGCTTTTACTAAACATATTTGTTGATGCTATGATGAAAGCTTTTGAAGAAAAGTTGGAATTAGAAGTTTCAATTCCTAGAAAATTGCATGATAAATGGGAACCTACCACTAGTGCAGAACCGGGCAATAGCACCGGTTCGTAAGGCCCTTTAGTGCCGGTTCGGTAACCGGCACTAAAGTGTGGGCACTAAAGCCCCCCCCCTTTAGTACCGGTTCGGCACAAACCGCTACTAAAGGCCCACCACGTGGCGTGAGCTCGCGTCGTGGTATGGGGGACCTTTAGTACCGGTTGGTGTTACCAACTGGTACTAAAGGTTTTTTTTGAATATTTTGAAAAAAAATTGATTTTTTTTTCAATTTTTGATTTTCTGAATTATTTGATGATTTAGTCTCTAATCACCCCTCTTAACTCCTCAAAGTGTGGATCACTCATTCCAAATCGTCTAACGTCCCGACCGGTCACCCATCCTCTCAGCCTTAGCACGCTTAACTTCGGAGTTCTATTCCCCCCTACTTTCCAAGTGTGCACTTCTTGTTTTCCTAACAAATGTAAGCCGTCAATCCTATTAAACCTCAGCAGTTTAGCCTGAGCATTAGGTCACATGTTTCACCGTTTGAGTTTGAAACTATTATTCTAAAAAACAGTAATTATTTAGTAATACTAATATTTCTTGAATAAGTTTTACCATAGTTTGACCATAGTTTGACCATAGTTTGATCAGATTTGACCAAAATTGAAAAAAATGAAAAAATTATTTAGTAACACTAATATTCTTGACTAATTATGTAGTAACATTAATACTTCTTGAATAAGTAGTTTGAACCCGTGGATACTGTTAGCCATGGAAAGTGGAAGTATGGTGGAAAAAGGAATAAACTTTATTTTCTGTTTGGGAACCGCCTATGGCATATCTAGCATGGAAAGTGTTCAGAACTCTAAGTCGTTTTCATTGGTGGGATGGATACACCTCTCAAAAAAAATCTCTAAGTTTTTCTCTTTGAGCTCTGGCACCTCTACAAATCCCTACTTCCCTCTGCGAAGGGCCTTTCTTTTACTTTATATAATTATTATTATTTGAATTTGAGTCTCCATCTTCTCTCGTAAAAAGCACCAACTAGGAGGCAATATGATCGTACTTAAGTATTGGGTGTAGCTAATATTCGAGTGTGTTTCATGAATGGATCAATGTTTCAGCATGACGGGCTAGGGATAACTTATTTTAGCATTGATATTTTGAAAGACTTGGTTGCTTGTTGATAGGCTTAAGTATCTAAATTATTATGTCAAAACTAGACTATTACTTTGAATCACATAAATGTCCAATTGTCCATGCTAGAAAGAAAAGAATATGATATGACATGATAGGCAGCATTCCACATCAAAAATTCTGTTTTTGTCACTTACCTACTCGAGGATGAGTAGGAGTTAAGCTTGGGGATGCTGATACGTCTCCAACGTATCTATAATATTTGATTGTTGCATGTTTTTATATTATCAATGTTGGTTGTTTTATAATCATTTTATAGAAATTTTATATCATTATTTGGTACTAACCTATTGACATAGTGCCAAGTGTTAGTTGCTGTTTTTTCCAAGTTTTTTACATCGTAGAAAATCAATACCAGACGGAGTCCAACTTCCATGAAACTCCATGATGATTTTTTATGGGCCAGAAGGAACACAATGGGCCCTGGCTGTGTCTGGGGGTGCCCCGTTACAGGCACAACCCACCAGGACTCGCCAGGAGGGCCAGGCGCGCCCTGGTGGGTTGTGCCCACCTCGGGTGCCCCCCGGACCTCCTCTTTGCTCTATAAATACCCCAATATTCCAGAAACCCTAGGGGAGTTGACGAAATATTCATCCGGCGGCCGCAGAGTCCAGAACCACCAGATCCAGTCTATACACCACTCAGATGGGGTTCACCACCTCCATTGGTGCCTCTCCGATGATGTGTGAGTAGTTCTTTGTAGACCTTCGGGTCCGTAGTTAGTAGCTAGATGGCTTCCACTGTCTCGCTGAATTCTCAATACAATGGTCTCTTGGAGATCCATATGATGTAACTCTTTTGCGGTGTGTTTGTTGGGGTCTGATGAACTTCGAGTTTATGATCAGTTATATCTTTTTATATCCATGAAAGTTATTTGAATTTCTTTGATCTCTTATAGCCACGTATTTCTTCTCTGATATTTGGGTTTTGTTTGGCCAACTTGATATATTTATCTTGCAATGGGAAGAGGTGCTTTGTAGTGGGTTCGATCTTACGGTGCTTGATCCCAGTGACAGAAAGGGAACCGCACGTATGTATCGTTGCTACTAACACTACTAGGGAAAAGGCTAGCAGCAGCGCGGGTTTTAGGCCTATTAGTAGCGCGGGGATATGCGCTACTGATAAGGCGCTCCAGCTATTCCTTAGCAGTAGCGCGTGTTACACGCGCTACTGCTAGGACAAGTAGCTGCAGCATTTGTTCAATCCCGCGCTACTGCTAATGTAACTACTGGCAGCGCGTTTTCCGTCCATCGCTACTAGTATTATTTTTTTATTTTTTATTTTTAGTGTATTTATCGTACAAATATTGGTATAATACAAGTTATGAGGTTTACATCATTATGTCCATAATAGTGCGTCAAATGAAGGTGGATTAGTTTCAAGTGGAGGCAATATGTGGTGCATGTCAAAAATATACTACAAATCCAAACTTGATCTAGTTTGGACTAGTAGTACTTTCGATGTGCACCACATGTTGCCTCCTCTTGAATCTAATCCGCCAACACAAGCTATTTAATCATCATCATAGTCATTACCACCAACATTAGCTATTTAATTATCATAGTCATAGTGTAGCACACATCATCATCTTCAAACTCTCATTCTAGCTAGCTAATCACCACCAACACTAGCTAATAATAATCATCATAGTCATTACCACCAACACTAGCTATTTTATCATCATAGTAATAGTGTAGCACATCATCATCCTCAAACTCATTTCTAGCTAGCTAATCACTCCTGCTGCTCTCTTTAGGTAAAATAACATAAAACATGTGTAGCTCTCCTCCTTGATCAAGTTGGAGCATGCAGATGAACCTGTCTCCTAATTTTGGGTAGCACATCTGTTTGCTGCCCCCTAGTACTTCTCTACGCTCCCCCATCACATATTTGGTCCAGTCTTGCACTATTAAGCATTCATCGCTGATCTTGAATGCACTAAAGTAACATGTAGGATATCTTGGCCGTAAGCTAATAATACTCATGGTACCTTTAGTCTCGATCCCATAAGGCACAACATTCATCAGGAGTCCCTGTTGAAAAAACATCATATGGTAACATACTTAGCAATGAAGTTTAGCTTCACAAATAATGTATGGAAAAGATGCACTAAGGACAAATAGTAAAAATCTTACCATCCTTCCTAAATAGATGTGACCATAGCTCATTACGAACACTATTGGTCGCACGTTTTCAGTACTAACATTTCTAAGTCCAGGAAGAAAATTTTTCTTGACAGTATCAAGATCCTCAAGCCATGAAACATAATGACTTAGCTCCTCGCAGTTTAGTTCAGCCCCGGGACAGTATTAGGTCCTATCTACCAAGCGCTGGACATGTTTCCTTGCACCGAAATAAGCTGACAATACAAATTAGTTGTCAACTATTTTTGAATAAACAATATCAAAGACATAAATATGGTTGAGAAACTTACATAATGGTGTAACTGGAGGCGTCTGCACATCGACCCAGATGTCGGTAGTACCTTCAATATCATCTTCTAGACGAATATCAAAGGTGATAACCATATCAGGCTCAAATGCATAAGTCTTGCATAGTGCTCGCCATGTTTTGCATCCAAAATAGGTGTAGTCATCTGAATTGTATAATTTTGCATGGAAAATATAACCATGCTCGGTCTTCAAGTAAACTTTCTTTACCTCCATAGTATGACTGAAACCTATCTTATCCAATACAAAAACTCTTGCATGGCAGGGGATACGCTAGTAGAATAGTAAAAAAATATAAGTTGAAGCAAATGAAGCAGATGTCATGCTTAATTACGAAAAAAGACTTGGCGTTGTGACTTACTGTATCCACTTCGAAGTTCTCGTCCAGCGTGATGCTGAAGCACCTATCATCATCTAGGAAGATTCCGTCGCACAGGCCGCGCTCGTCTTCGCAGTATTTGCAAATACCGAAATCCTTTTTGTCGTCAGACATTTCCTATGTTCATAGTTAAAACATTAATTGAAAATCGATAGAAGACAACTACCAGGATACTCAACACACAAATCCGGGGCACTCGATATTTCCTACATATTCTGGCAAAAGTCATGCCAAAATTCACGGAAAATTCCGGCATGACCTTTGCTAAAATAGGACATATCGAGCGCCTGAAATTTGCCGGAGCGGAAATGAATCAACACTCCGGCAAAACATAGGCCACTCGGAGGTGTAACCTGCAAACATGACCGGCCACTTGGATATTCAGCAACACAAGATATACATTTCAAAATATCTTATAGGACTCAAATTAGCATGCATTCAATAAGCAAAAGTAAATCATCTCATGCGTCCGTACATCATCGAATATTATCACTAATACATCCCGAATAGTGTCATACATATAACATCACTAGTACAACTAAAACCCTAGAACACGATGGGTATCGGCGCGGGCGGTGGACACCCACAGAGAAGGAACCATCTCGGGATCATAGCTCCAGTGAGATCCCTGGAGAACCTGCCAGGTATTGGAGAACCTGTGCTCCAACGCAAACAAGTAGCAACGGACGTGTGTGTCCTCCTCACTGACACGGTGACGCACCACCTCCGAGGAGTCCTCGAGCCTCTGGACCGTCACTGGCCCACGCGACCGCCACCAAAGAAGGTTCGGGTAAACGACAGGCTGGCTCCTCACCAACCTGCGCCCCCCGGTAGGTAGCGCCTCCCAGTACCACCCCGGTGGAGCCCAGTCCCGGACATGGCCCATCTGGTCAAGCAGGTGTCGTCCTCCGCCAACTCGACGACGAGGATGCGGGATAGGCATCATCCACGTCGATGCGAGAAAAATTGCTTTAACTAAAAAAATAGCAACAAGTTCTTACTAACTAGTTCTATTAATTCAACTCGTTCTTACTAAATATAAACTTACTATAAATAGAAAGAAACTAGCACATCTACTACTACTAATTAACATCTAACTACTACATCTACTACTAATTAACATCTAACTACTACATCTACTACTAATTAACATCTACTACTGCTAATTATACAACTAGTTTACCATCACTACTTCTAAAAATCATTATCTATGAACCCTAAATTAACATCTACTACTACTAAAATCATCTACTAACTAAGCAAAGAGAGAGGGGGTGGGGGAGGGGTGGGGGGCTTACAGAGGGAGAGATGTTGGCGGGGAGGTGCTCGGCGACGGAGGGGCGGCGAGGGCGGGCTCGGGATCGGGAGGCGGCGGTCCTGGGCGGCGGGCTCGGTCGAGGGCGGCGGGCTCGGTCGAGGGCGGCGACGGTGAGGTCGAGGGCGGCGACGGTGAAGGTCGAGGGCGGCGACAGTGTGGTCGAGAGCGGCGGCGGTGAGGTTGAGGGCGGGCGGCGGCGGCGGTGAGGCAGGCGCGCTCGGGCTCGGGCGGCGGCGAACAGGAGTAGGGGAACCGGCCGGGGTGGGGGGGAAGGAGGACTTAGCGAAATTTTGATTCGGGGGGCGGTTAACTCGAACTAGCAGTAGCGCTCATATGGAAAACGCGCTATAGCTAACTTATCTATAGCGCGTTTTAGAGAAAATCGCTACTGCTAATGGAAGCAATTATTTCTTTTGTTTATCCCAATATCTGTCCTGAAAAAACGCTATAAGTCTAAGCAATGTAAAAACATCAAAAATATACATTGGTCATCATTGATCTTTTTGTGTATAATCTAAATAGTCAACATGAATCCTCACTATACCTGTATAGGTGCAGGCGAGGATTCATATTGCAACCACAAATCATACACATATAGTTCAATGAAGACCAAGTGCTCGAGATAGGTTGAGAAGTAACATATTTAAGGTGGTAAACACCTTGTTCGCTTAGCAGTATGGGACTAAACTTAATTAGTTGCGGTGATACTTAGCAGTAGCGAGTTTTGAAGAAAATCGCTGCTACGAAGTTCTTTAGTGGTAGCGCGTCCATGGGAAGGGCGCTACTACTATATCTAGCCTAGGGCAACACCGTGGCAATTATAGTAGTAGCGCTCTTTTCACCTAGAGAGCTACTGCTACTTAGTCATTAGTAGCGTTCTTTACTGAAGCTCGCTACTGCTAATTAGCAGTAGCGCCTGTTTTTAGACCGCGCTGCTGCTAAGATTCTGTGTATAAGGTTTTCCCTAGTAGTGTAAGGATAAAAAGATGGGATATATATCTACGCAATAGATAAATGGATCTTGTCTACATCATGTTATCGTTCTTATTGCATTTCTCCATTTTTCCGTGAACTTAATACACTAGATGCATGCTGGATAGCGGTCGATGTGTGGAGTAATAGTAGTAGATGCAGGCAGGAGTCATTCTACTAATCTTCGATGTGATGCTTATATAATGATCATTGCCTGGATATCGTCATGAGTATTTGAAGTTCTATCAATTGCCCAACAGTAATTTGTTTACCCACCGTTTGCTATTTTTCTTAAAAGAAGCCACTAGTGAAACCTACGGGCCCCGGTCTTATTTCTCATATATTTGCCTTTGCGATCTACTTTTCTATTGCATTTATTTTCAGATCTATTAAACCAAAAATACAAAAATACCTTGGTGCATTTTATTTCTATTTATTTTATTTGCAATCTATCTTTCAATCTACTACAAATTTATCTCACGTCTGCTTGCCTATCTTGAGGCGTCGTACCCCGAAAGGGATTGACAACCCCTTTAACACGCCGGGTTGCAAGGAGTTGTTATCTGTGTGGAGGGGCTGTTTACGTTGTGTTGCTTGGTTCTCCTACTAGTTCGATAGCCTTGGTTTCATATCTGAGGGAAATACCTACCACCGCTGTGCTGCATCATCCCTTCCTCTTTGGGGAAATACAGACGTAGCTTCAAGAGACATCATGCCTCTGAGTAGCCAATTAATAGAGGGACGTGTCGCAACACTTAATGGTTAGTAGAATGCCCACAGTTTCAACACTACTCCCTCCTTTCTGGTTTATTGGGCTCATCTCATTTTCATGATTTTTTTTTCATACTTTAAGTCTTATCCTTCACTTCTTTCCACCACATGATCACATTCCAAGGTGCATTAACTTGATGAATGAAAGGATTAAAAGAAACCAGCTGATGCGGCTTGAAGCTATGTCGGTATTTCCCCAAAGAGGAAGGGATGATGCAGCACAGCGATGGTAGGTATTTCCCTCAGATGTGAAACCAAGGTTATCGAACCAGTAGGAGAATGAAGCAACACAACGTAAACAACACCTGCACACAAATAACAACTTCTCGCAACCCGACGTGTAAAAGGGGTTGTCAATCCCTTTCGTGTAGCGGCGCCCCAAGATGGGCAAATAGACGTGAATAAATTTGTAGTAGATTGATAGATCGAACACCAAATATAATAAATAAGAATAAATTGTAGCAAGATATTTTTTGCATTTTTGGTTTAATAGATCTGAAAATAAAAGCAAAGGAAAATAGATCGCAAAGGCAAATAATATGAGAAAGAGACCCAGGGGCCGTAGGTTTCACTAGTGGCTTCTCTCGAGAAAAAAAGCAAACGATGGGTGAACAAATTACTGTTGGGTAATTGATAGAACTTCAAATAATCATGACGATATCCAGGCAATGATAATTACATAGGCATCACGTCCAAGATTAGTAGACCGACTCCTGCCTGCATCTACTACAATTACTCCACACATCGACCGCTATCCAGGATGCATCTAGTGTATTAAGTTCATGGAGAAACGGGGTAATGCAATAAGAATGATGACATGATGTAGATAAGATCTATCTATGTGGAGATAGACTGCGTCGTTTTATCCTTAATAGCAACGATACATACGTGTCGGTTCCCTATCTGTCACTAGGATCAAGCACCGTAAGATCGAACCCACTATAAAGCACCTCTTCACATTGCAAGATAAATAGATCAAGTTGGCCAAACAAAAGCCAAATATCGGAGAAGAAATACGAGGCTATAAGCAATCATACAAAAAAGAGATCAAAGAAACTCAAATACTTTCATGGATATAAAAAGATAGATCTGATCATAAACTAAAAGTTCATCAATCCCAACAAACATACCGCAAAAATATTTACAGCATACGGATCTCAAAGAGACCATTGTATTGAGAACTCAGTGAGAGAGAGGAAGCCATCTAGCTACTAACTACAAACCCGAAGGTCTACAATGAACTACTCACACATCATCAGAGAGGCACCAATGGAGGTGGTGAACCCCATCTGAGATGGTGTCTAGACTGGATCTGGTGGTTCTGGACTCTGCAGTGGCTGGAATTGATTTTCGTTGATGCCTTTAGGGTTTCTGGAATATTGGGGTATTATAGAGCAAAGAGGCGGTCTGGGGGGCACCCGAGGTGGGCACAACCCTAGCGTGCCCTGGTGGGTTGTGCTCTCCTCGGAGCACCCTCATGCATAGCCAGGGCCCATTAGGTGTCTTCTAGTCCATAAAAATCTCCGTAAAGTTTCATTGCATTTGGACTCCATTTCGTATTGATTTCCTGCGATGTAAAAAACATGCAGAAAACAGCAACTGGCACTTGGCACTATGTCAATAGGTTAGTACCAAAAAAGATATAAAATTATTATAAAACATCCAAGATTGATAATATAACAGCATGGAACAATCAAAAATTATAGATACGTTGGAGACGTATCACCAGCCAATGCATGTAACCATTCCTACTTATTTATTGGCCATCCGTGCATACATTGTAATTAATGGAAATAAAGTTTGAGTAATTTTGTAAATTACGAGATACTTCCTCCACTCACCATTTACCTTGGTTGATGAGATTTCAGATTCAAGCCCTATAAACTGGAAAGGAGGTTCTACTTCAGTTTCTGATTGTAACGTGGAAGCTCTTTGTTCAAAAATGACTTTGTTTTGGTTTTTTATATATGTGTGCGCCTTCGCAAATTGAACCACCACGCCCAGAAGTTTGAAATCCATTCCCATTTCTTGCATGGGTCCTAAACATTCCCATTACACGTCAATATTAATATATAAGAAGTTTGGTTGTAGCGCGGTTCATGCATGGTACGTACCTAAGTTATGAAGTTGATGCAAAAGGTAAGTGTCGGTGTCAAAACCGGCGGATCTCGGGTAGGGGGTCCTAAACTGTGCGTCTAGGATCGATGGTGATAGGAGACGGGGGACACGATGTTTACCCAGGTTCGGGCCCTCTCTATCGAGGTAATACCCTACTTCCTGCTTGATTGATCTTGATGAATATGAGTGTTACAAGAGTTGATCTACCACGAGATCGTAATGGCTAAACCCTAGAAGTCTAGCCTATGTGAATATGGTAATGAATATCTCTACCCGGACTATGTTCTCCGGTTTATATAGACACCGGAGAGATCTAGGGTTACATGGAGTCGGTTACATCAAAGGGAATCTTCATAGTCGGTCGCCAAGCTTGCCTTCTACACCAAGTAGAGTCCAGTTCGGACACGGGTATAGTCTTCGGCCTTCATGTCTTCACAGCCCATCAGTCCGGCCCATGGCTAACAGGACGGCCGCCCGAGGACCCCTTAGTCCAGGACTCCCTTAGTAGCCCCTGAACCTGGCTTCAATGACGAGGAGTCCGGCGCGCAAATTGTCTTCGGCATTGCATGGCGGGTTCCTCCTTCCAAACTCCAGAATAGTCGTCGGATGTAGTAAGTATGTCCGGACCTGTGCATATAACTGCAGAGAATACAATATTCCATGAGTCCAACTTGCTGATAACTGTTTATGACATCACATCATGCCTGCCCGGCTATTATTTCCAACCGTTGGCTAGCACGCTGCCCCACATCTCGGGATGGGGTTTTACTAGAACGTCTTATCGAGGAAAAGATCGTGTTCCCTTATTTACGGGATTTTCAATAATGCAGGCATGGGTAACCCAACCGTCCTCTGGGTACAACTCTTTGAGGATAGGTGAGTTTCGAGACCCAGGAGGAGACGCTCAATATTCCAGGTCTTTATATAGGGACCCACACTGGTCTTTTTCTTCTGTGCTTGCTTCTTCCTCAACCCTAGCCACCTCTAGTTCTAGCCCTCGGGTTCCAATCACCACCAGCCCCAATCATGCCCGGGTCCAGCCGTTCAGGCCGGTGGGTGGCTTCTTCTGTCACGGAGGAGGATATTGTGAACCTCCGCGTGGCGAGGTAACTGACCCCAGAAATCCTTCATCGGCTTCCCGCAAAGGGGCAAGTTATTCCCACCGCTAAATCTGGCGAGAGGGTAGTATTTGTGTCCCACTTCCTCCACGGGTTAGGGTTCGCACTTAACCCCTTCGTCCGGGGGCTCATGTTTTACTATGGGCTAGATTTTCACGATCTGGCCCTGGACTCTGTTCTTCTCATCTCGACATTTATCGTCACATGTCAGGCCTTCCTCCAGACTCCTCCGCACTTTGGTTTGCGGCTCAAAACTTTTGACGTGAGGCCGTGAGTGACAGAGGAGGAACAGGCAGAGTGCGGCAGTGTCGTAATAGGCAAGCTTGCCAGCGCTGTTTGGTTTGAAGGATCTTTCGTCGAGTCCTCCGACCTGTGGCATCAGGGGTGGTTTTATATCAACGAGCCGTGTGGCACCAGGTGGGCAGCTATACCTGCGTTCCAACCCGGCCCTCCAGTTCAGCTTGCTTCATGGATCAATAAGGGATTGAGCTGGGGATCCGTCAATGAAGTGCAGACTCTGCAAAGTCGCATCCGAAGCCTTACCGAGAAGGGCATCGATCTTGTGAACGTCGTCCAAGTAATGCTAGTTCGCCGAACCCTGCCATGTCAGCGGCGGTCTCTCCGTATGTGGGAGTTTAACCCAGAAGGGCGGTGGACTCTTCAGCACTTCTTCGGCACTACGCATGAAGGAATGTGGAAATTATATTTCGGGGAGCGAGAGCAATGGCCGGACACCACCGAAGATGTTGGCCTCGACTGCAATCATCTGGACACTTCGGTAAGTATTCAATCTCTGCATACCCTCCATTCTAGTATCGCTTGACAAGATATTGAACAATCCGTCCCTACATAGGACTGGATAAAGAAAGCGGTGTTGATCTGGTGTCCGACGCCCCTTCCCACAGACTCTGCGAACACCCTGCTAATGAGGATGCTGACTCCGACACCGTACCAGGTGTCTGCGGAGGAGGGCGAGAACAGGGAGGCCAGAGGTAGACTCCGCCCCAAGGATAAATTAGACGTTGTGCTCGGGAAAACCGAAACCCTCTTGTCCGAGGTCAAAGGTGCAGGGGAAGACCTCCATGGCAAGAAGAGGGCCGCTTCTGAAGATCGGGAGGGGAGACCTTCCAAGAAAGGGAAAATGCCATCGTCAGGTGGCTTGGGCCGGGCAAGCGATGTTGATGTAGAGCTTTACGATGAGGACGAACCTCTGGCCAAACCGTAAGTGCAGCAGGGGACTTTAATCATACCTCATTCCTTTCTTATTACTGAAGTAATCCCCCGACATATGTACGTCCTTGCAGGTTAACGCCTGGTGTTTCTAAATCGTCTTCCTCCTCGGGAGACCTTCTTCCAGAGATGATGGAGAGTGACGCCTTCTCTAGCCTCCTCGCCCAACAGGGCGGATGATTTTGAGGTATCGTCCCGGGGGGCTCCTCCTGACCGGCAAGTAGTGCAGGAAACGAAGAAGGCATTACCCGAAGGTGGTGCCTCCATCACTCAGGGTTCGGGAATCAAGCATGACGGCCCCGAACTATCCGGTTTACAGCCGAAGACGATTCTGGGGGCGAGTGGGCGGATTCCTTCAAAGGAACGCCGTACTCCGGCAGCGGTTTCCGGAGACCCAGGAGCACCGGAAACGCTCACGGACTTGCTGCGATAATTGTCCATTTCGGAGGAGCACCGTGCCTTAATGGTTATGGTGGTAGAAAAGGTTTTATCCGTGAAAAGTGGGTCGAACGAGGCCTTTACGAGCCTTCTAAGGGGTTTTGAGGTTTGTGATGTAATTTTGTCAATGGAATTTTATTGACAGAATGCACCTGTTGTATATGCAGTAGCCCCTGAGACTCGGATTGCCTTCCAAAGGAAGCGATCGGAGGATCGAAAAGATATGCTCAGATACTAACCTTGATTTAACAATGAACACATGCTGCCTCCCCTCCTGCAGCTACCCGAAATACGGAAGTGGCCGAACTGCAGCGAAAGCTGGATATTGCGGAGGATGACATTGCATTGATCAACAGGCGTCTTGACGACTCGCAAGGTATATATTTCGAGCATTACTTACACCAATGTGCTTGTATTTTAAGCATGACTCTGAAAATAGTTTTATATGAAATGTGCATGAATGCAGATGGTGCTGCTGCCGTGGAGACCCTTCGGGCGGAGCTAGCCCGGGCCAAGGAGCAGGCCCGATTTAGTAATGTGGCTGTCGAAAAGGCATCGGCTCAGTTGAAAGTCGAACAAGCTGCACGGCGCCAAGACAAGGAAAAGATGTCCACCATTGCGCACGAATTAGAGAATGCGGCTAGCCGTTGTAAACTTCTTGAGAAGGAAAATGAAGCCAAAATGGCTGAACTTGACAAGGCCTTACGAGAGGCGAGAGAAGCGCACTCTGAATCCAGAGCGGCCTGTGAGGAGATCCGGCAAGCTGGGGAGATTGCGGCTGGCAAGCCCTTTTTGCTACAGACTAAGTTTGGTGATCTGAACTATGCTCACCTTAACCAAGTATGGAGTTCTCCGGACAAATTTTTGGACTTACCGAAGAGTTCTTCCGATGCGGCGCGGTTTTACCACGCACAAGAGGGGTATGCAACGGAGAAGCTTTTCTGGTCACAATTCAGCGTGTCGAAGCGCCCTTTGTTGCTGAATGAACAGATGTCCCAGTGGGCCGAGCTTCATAGGATATCCGGTGACGCCCTGAAGAACGTCATAATCCGGTTGTGGCCAAGTGAGCCTATTCCGTGTAGTTATTTTGGCCTGGTGCGGCGACTTGTTGACGCAGTGCCACATATCGATGTTGTGAAGCGGTCGGCGTGCATTGAGGGTGCACGGATGGCCTTTGCCCGAGTCCAAACATTTTGGGGAAAGATGAAGGCCATCGATGTTGCGGTGAGGAGTCCACCCAAGGGAAAGGACCGTTATCAGCCGGAGCACTATTTTGAAGACGTCTTAGAGGCCGCCCGCTTGATAGAGGGTCAATGCTCGAAAGACATAATGTTCGAGTGATGTGTATAATGGTTGTAACAGACAACTTTATAGTTAATCTATTTTTATATTTTGCTCAAAAGCTTGAATTCCTCCTGTGCGGCTGTTTTAGTATAATCTGAAAGTTTTCCAGTCGTCGGCTTCAGCCCCCTCGTAGGAAGTATGGGGGTGTTCGGAAAAGCATTTAATCACTCTTAGCCATAGGAGTTTTATCGTGAGGCTACGACATAGCCCCTGGTATGTATACAGTGTATTGTAATATCGTGCCTTACATATTTTGATCTAAAAAAGATCCTTCGTGTGACACGGAGAATCGCTAAAGATTCGAATAAATCGTCAAGTGGTTGACCAGCTCTCGCCGCAGCATGACAGTCAGTTTTCGGCTTTCTCTACTGAGGTGCTCATCCGGTTTAGGCCAGGGCACAATCGCAGTAGTTCTCCCTTTACTACCCCAGCCGATAGAGCGGAACGTAGGGTAGCAAGCACAGGAGCCGGGCAACCCAACTGTTGACCAAAGGCAATGATTCGAAGCTGATGCATATAAGGCCAAACTTGCGATGCCGAAGTACGCTATAGAGTTGTTCGGGCTTTTACTGGTGACTCATTTGTTCCCATACCGGGCCCCTGGCAAGTTATGCCGAGGTGCGTCTTGTAAGGCAGCCGTTACAGCCAGACTCATTGTAGAAAGAGCATGGAAGATCAGATCGGATGAAGTTTACTGGGAGCGGAGCAATATGCCAATGATAAATATATATAAAAGGTAAAAAAAAACAACAACCCGGCTATTTGACATGCTAGGAGTTGGGAACGGAGGAAAAAGGCATAGTACATGCTCAAAATAACGAGTGTGGTCTACAAAAACTTATTTTGGACCTCCTGTCGCACGTCTGCGCCGCCCGTCCTTGGGGAGGGGGAATCCTCAACGGAGGTGGCCCCTTAGGTGAGTGTACATCCGAACTCCGATAGAGTCCGATGTAGATGCTTTCCTGATGGTCGCCTGTTTTTAAGAGATAATAAAGAAAAGTAAGGAAAACCGATAAAAAACGTTACGGGCATGCTTGCAGGGTTGTCCGTATTGTGCTTCCGCCGATGCCCGTGGTATTTTGAGCGTGTAGTGATGTACGCGTGGTGTAAATCTTGCCAGTATAGTGGGTGGGTGGCGGAAGCCGAACTGTTATTTCCGTTCCGGGAGTGGTTGTACTTCGGAGGGAAACTGTTTCTGGCCCCTGGTGTTCGGCTGGCGAGCCGTTCCGTCGTCTTTCGCCTGGTGGCCTCCTCCCCTTGTGATCGGCGTTAAGCTTGCCTGCCTGCTTGAAGACCCAACAGTTTCTGTTGGTATGATTTGCCGGCTTATCAGGGTGACTATGAATCTGACAAGGTCGGTCCAATATCCTGTCAAGGGTGGATGGTCCATCCATGTTTGCCTTTAATGGTTTCTTCCGTTGACCGGGTTCCGGATTGTGAAATCCGGCGTTGACCATTGTGTCACATAATCTTTCATTACTATTGAGACTGTTGTGTTCGGTTCGTCGTGGCTTGCCGTTGCCGTCTCGGATTTGGGAAGTGCCCGGGTCGCGGGCGTTGTTGCTTTTACGAGCGAGTCAGTTGTCTTCTCCCGCGCAAAAGCGAGTCATTAGAGTGGTAAGGGCTGTCATGGATTTAGCTCCTTCCTGGACGAGGTGACGCGCTAGCCATTCGTCCCGGATGCTATGTTTGAAGGCCGCAAGGGCTTCTGTGTTCGGACAGTCGACAATTTGGTTCTTTTTGACTAAGAACCTAGTCCAGAGTTGCCTGGCTGACTCGCCAGGCTCCTGGACAATGTGACTCAAGTCATCGGCATCTGGTGGCCGGACATATGTTCCTTGGAAGTTTTCCCGAAAGGCGTCTTCCAAATCTCCCCAGTTGCCAATAGAATTTTCTGGCAAACTGTTTAGCCTGTACCAAGCTGGCCCTTTGAGCTTGAGAGGTAGGTATTTAATGGCATGAAGGTCGTCTCCGCGAGCCATGTGAATATGGAGGAGGTAATCCTCAATCCATACCGCGGGATCCGTTGTTCCATCGTATGATTCGATGTTAATGGGTTTAAACCCATCTAGGAATTCATGCTCCATTACCTCGTCAGTGAAGCACAGAGGGTGTGTGGCTCCTCTATGTTGGGCCACGCTGTGAAGCACCTCTGGCGGACTCCGCTTATGGTTTTCGGACCGGGCATGGTCGGGTCTATTGTGTCCGAATAGATAACCGTCGTCACTGGTCGGGGTATGTCCCCGCGATCTGGGTGTCGATTTTGTGTGTCTTGTTCTGCCCTCCAAGTCTTGTTGGGTGTCGCGAGTGCTCCCCCGAGCTGCTTTATTCTTGCTTGGACGGCTGGATGGGTTGGTATGGTGCTCTGCTTGGGCTGCTGCTTTTCCCGGACCGAACTGTGGTCGGCCCACTACACTATTCGATGGTGGTGTGGGCTCCAACGCCCTGCCATCGTATTGAGGGAGCCACCTACTCTTGGGGTGGCTTTTGTCTGGGCCGCTAAGGCCGTATTCTTCGGTGGCCAAGACCTCGGTCCATCTATCATTGAGAAAATCTTGGCTTGCTTGAAGCTGCAGCTGCTTCTTCCTTAGGCTCCTTGTAGTGGCTATAAGCCGGCGTTTAAAGCGCTCCTGCTCGAGAGGTTCCTTAGGCACGATAAAATCCTCATTGCCGAGGATCTCCTCTTCCTCATAGAGTGGGAGATAATTGCTGTCCTCCGAGTCTCCATATGTGGCCTATTCATGAGGTCCGTCTTGCCCGCTTTCCTGTTCCCCCTGTTCGGATTCTACCTCGACAGGGTCTTCATTGTCTGAAGTGTTGTCTTCTCTGACGCTAGTGTTGTTTTCTCTTTAGTGACATGACTGAGAACGGCCGGCGCCGGTGTTCGGACTGTATACTAGGAGTTTTATCCTCAATTGGATCCTCCTTGTCATCATCGAGATCGTCGTTGGGTGTGTCTACCATACACACGTCATACCAGGAGGTGGACGTCCCGCGTCTAGCGTATAGTAAGCTCTGGCCTTGCCCTTCATCGTCGTCCATACCGTCGATGTATTCGGAGCGGGGGTCAAGCGTGTTGGTTGGGTCTTCAATAGTGGCTATGAAGTTGGTGGCGGGTGGGAAGCAAAATTCTCCATCATCTACCATAAGTTCGAACCGAACATAGTTCGGCGACGAGTCGCCTGCCAGGGATAGGTTTTTTAGTGAGTTTAGCACATTGCCCATGGGCAAGTGTTTAAGACGTTTGCGTCACTGAACTTGAAGATCGATAACTGATCGAGTTCAGTATCCGCGGACTCGCAGGGTTTGGAACTCGTCGCCGAAAGCGAGTCCGGGGTTCCTTTGATACAGATGTCACATGAAGTAAAATCTGTATGCGGCTCCAACGCCGCGGGATCAGCAGCCTCCGTGATGGGGTTGAGCTTACCATCTTCGGATGACTCGATCTGCTCCAGATCTAAGGCCGTAGTTATTGCAGGAACTTTCTCCTGGATGGGGCCTGATGATAGGTTTAGGCCATGCTCATCGAGGCGAAGGGGAGCGGTGGCCGCGGTCTCGAATCCGTCGAAGATCAAGTCTCCGCGGATGTCCGCGATGTAGTTCAAGCTTTCGAATCTGACCTGATGGCCAGGGGCGTAGCTGTCGATCTGCTCCAAGTGGCCGAGCGAGTTGGCCCGCAGTACGAAACCGTCGAATACGAAGATTTGTCCGGGGAGGAAGGTTTCTCCATGGACAACGTCATTACTGGCGATCGAAGGGGCCATCGAGACCTTTTGCCGACGGCACTGTGGAACTCTCAATGAAAGCACCAATGTCGGTGTCAAAACCAGCAGATCTCAGGTAGGGGGTCCCGAACTGTGCGTCTAGGATCGATGGTAACAGGAGACGGGGGACACGATGTTCACCCAAGTTCGGGCCCTCTTTATGGAGGTAATACCCTACTTCCTGCTTGATTGATCTTGATGAATATGAGTGTTACAAGAGTTGATCTACCACGAGATCGTAACGGCTAAACCCTAGAAGTCTAGCCTATGTGAATATGGTAATGAATATCTCTATTCGGACTACGTTCTCCGGTTTATATAGACACCGGAGAGATCTAGGGTTACATGCAGTCGGTTACATCAAAGGGAATCTTCATAGTCGGTCGCCAAGCTTGCCTTCTACGCCAAGTAGAGTCCAGTCCGGACACGGGTATAGTCTTCGGCCTTCATGTCTTCACAGCCCATCAGTCCGGCCCATCGCTAACAGGCCGGATGCCCGAGGACCCCTTAGTCCAGGACTCCCTCAGTAAGAAAATTATAGTATACATGGAATTGATAGAAAAATAAAGATGCATATGGATCCATCAACGACATCCTCTCGCCCTAGTGCGTTGGGTCACCAACCGACGGGTGAGGAGCAGCGTCGTTGGCGGCGACCTCAACGTGGTTCTGAACAATGTCATCCAAGGTTGCTCTACGGTCCAAGAAGGCCAGCGTCCTATCGTCCTCCTCTCGCACGTAGTAGTCCTTGTGGACGATTTGCTCATAGACGTGGGTGATTATGTCGATGGTGTCTTGTTGAGCCAGCCGCTGCGCGACAAGTGCGACCTCGAGGTGGAAATTCTCCGGCACGACGGCGGGCAGTCGCAGGGCCATCAATGCGTCGAAGAGGTTGTCACCATAGAGGCCGTTGAAGGTGGCGAGCATCGCAGAGCCTGGGCGCATGGGCTAGAGGCGTACGCCAAGGTCGTCCGCGAGCTTCTTGACGATAGTGAACTTGTCGAGGAAGCCGACGAGGGCCTCGTCAAACAAGGAGACGAAGCTGTCGTCTAAGAGGCCTCTCGCCCTGGTGGACTCAACCATGACATGGAGACGTTCCTCAGTGTCGGGCCGTAGGCCGGCGTCGTGGATCATCTGGCACAGTCGGCTCATGCTCGTGCTCATCGCCTCCATGGGTCTAGCTTCCGGTTAACTAATCTTGCGATTGGAGTGATCACTCTGGCAGGGTGCGTAGGTGCGTAGGATTCGTAGATGGATTGGACTGGTGGGGAGCCTTTATATGAGAAGTGCAGACTACATTGCATTTACGTGTGTGTTGGCCATCTACTCCTCGGACCTTACTCCCTCCATACCGGTGCACTATAGTCATCTCACCAAGACCAAGTTGGGGAAAAAGAGAGACCTTGATGTAAATTTGGTAATTAATGTCATTGCATGTAGAGATTTCAGATTGGAGCCATCTATCGGAAGGAAGAGTGTAAAATGTCATTGGAAACTACATTCAAAACCGAATAAAACAATACTCCATATATTTATTTATTGAGGGAGTGGTATATTTTTTGTGACATGCATTACTAGATATTTCTAGTCAAATACTAAATCCAGACGGAGGTGGTAGTACTATTAAATCCAGACGGTGGTGCTAGTACTTACTAGTAGTAGTACCAATGTAGTATTGTACTACCCATTGGTCAAATTATTACATGTTGCTCCTCACAGTGAAGTGACAAGACCCTGCGCCGGAGATGACACATGAGTGTAGGCGGCGTGTTCGACATACCAAAGTCATCCTTACCGTGTGCAGTCACTATCATCATGGCTATAGAGCTAGCTTGCTTACAACTAATCGTGTACACGTGTGCTGGTGTGTATTATGTGTTGGGTGTGCGCCAGTGCGTCCTTGTGGGTATGCCACCGTGCAGTGGTGTAGTGTGCGCGAGTGCATCCTTCACGCGGAAGAACCGTGTCCTCAATTTACTAGTGTGCGGGGTGCTACCGCGAGTGGCTTCAACTTTGTTTACTTTGCACAGCCGCACAATTTGGGAGAAGCAAAGTTACCCTACTATCCTTGACCCTCAAGACACAGACCCAAGCCCAGAAGCCAAAAGGTAGGGGTAGAACTGTTGGGGAACGTAGTAATTTCAAAAAAATTCCTACGCACACGCAAGATCATGGTGATGCATAGCAAGGAGAGGGGAGAGTGTCGTCTACGTACCCTCGTAGACCGTAAGCGGAAGCGTTATGACAACGCATTTGATGTAGTCGTACGTCTTCACGATCGACCGATCCTCAGTACCGAACGTACGGCACCTCCACGTTCAGCACACGTTCAGCTCGGTGACGTCCCGCGAACTCACGATCTAGTAGAGCTTCGGGGAAGAGCTTCGTCAGCAAGATGGCGTGGTGATGGTGTTGATGAAGCTACCGACGCAAGGCTTCGCCTAAGCACCTCTACGATATGACCGAGGTGGATTATGATGGAGGGGGGCACCGCACACGGTAAAAGATCAATGATCAATTGTTGTGTCTCCAAGGGGTGCCCCCTCCCCGTATATAAAGGAGGGGAGGAGGGGGAGGGGGCCGGCCTCCTATGGCGCGCCCCATGAGCAATCCTACTCCCTCCGGGAGTAGGACTCCCCCTTCCAAATAGGAGTAGGAGAGGGGAAGGAAGGGAGAGAAGGAGAGAAGCAAAGGGGGCGCCCCCCTACTTGTCCAATTCAGACTAGAGGGGGAGGGGGTGCGCGGCTGCCCTGGCTGCCCCTCCTCTTCTCCCACTAGGGACTATTAGGCCCAATATACTCCCCGGGGGTTTCCGGTAACCCCCCGGTACTCCGGTATATGTCTGAAACCTCCCGGAACACTTCTGATGTCCGAACATAGTCGTCCAATATATCAATCTTTACGTCTCGACCATTTCGAGACTCCTCGTCATGTCTGTGATCATATCAGGGACAACGAACTACCTTCGGTACATCAAAACACAAAAACTCATAATACCGATCGTCACAGAACTTTAAGCGTGCGAACCCTACAGGACACGTCTCCGATCAATAACCAATAGCGGAACTTGGATGCTCATATTGGTTCCTACATATTCTATGAAGATCTTTATTGGTCAAACGCATAACAACATACGTTGTTCCCTTTGTCATCGGTACGTTACTTGCTCGAGATTTGATCGTCGGTATCTCAATACCTAGTTCAATATCATTACCGGAAAGTCTCTTTACTCGTTCCGTAATACATCATTCCGCAACTAACTCATTAGTTGCATTGCTTGCAAGGCTTATTATGATGTGCATTACCGAGAGGGCCCAGAGATACCTCGCCGACAATCGGAGTGACAAATCCTATTCTCGATCTATGCCAACTCAACGAACACCATCGGGGACACCTGTAGAGCACCTTTATAATCACCCAGTTACGTTCTGATGTTTGGTAGCACACAAAGTGTTCTTTCGGTAATCGGGAGTTGCATAATCTCATAGTCATAGGAACATGTATAAGTCATGAAGAAAGCAATAGCAGTAAACTAAACGCTCAAGTGCTAAGCTAACGGAATGGGTCATGTCAATCACATCATTCTCTAATGATGTGATCCCATTTATCAAATGACAACTCATGTCTATGGTTAGGAAACATAACCATCTTTTATCAACGAGCTAGTCAAGTAGAGGCATACTAGTGACACTATGTGTCGGGGATATACCCCGCGGTATGACCCGGCCGGACATGGTGTTTCATTGGTAACCCACTAGAGGATTGGCGACTCATGTGTCTGGCGGTTCATTGGTGTGACGACTCACGAGCCTGAAGACTCATTGGTGACCCGATGGGTGTTTCAGATGGATGACAAGGCCCGAGGCCTAGAAGGCTGGCTCATGTTATGATGGGCCGGATTAAGAGAAAAGGCATAAGGAATATTCTCCTACAAAAGAAGCAAGACTAGGACTCCACTTGTATTAAGTAATCCTAATCCTATTAGGACTAGTCATGTAACCCGTCCCTTCAACTTATATAAGGAAGGGCAGGGCTCCGCAAAGAGGGACAAGAAAAGAAGAAACAATCTCTAGGGCTAGACACAGAGCCGGTTTACCGGCGACTCTCTCGTGATGATAATGAGACCTAGCCACAAACAGCATGTAGGGCTATTGCCGGATGATGTTTCTCGGGACCCGAAGCTGTCTAAACTCTTGTCTTGCATTGCGTCTCTCGATTTCGCTCAACCCCTCACCACATAGATGCGTTGGCCTCACGACTAAGTCCTCACACTAGGACATCTGCTGTGACAAATCCACGACAGTTGACGCCCACTGTGGGGCTAGCGCACGGTGGTGATGAGTTTTTGAAGGGATCTTTCCTAAGGATCGAGAGGCTCACGATCTGTCAGATGAAGAAAAGCCCGTCAGAAGAATCTACATCGACTCCGTGTTCAGTCATCACAAAATTCAGCAACAGGATCGATTTGCTCCTCTGCGACGGCCAACATGATCGTCTAAAAAAAGAAGCGGACGTGGCTGGTACAAGCGGCAATGGTTTGGGTCCGATTCAGATTGAGAAGGAGAAAAGGAAAAAGTGCAACAATGTCATCCACGCACGAGGATCTAAGAGTTCCTCTGGTTTGACCGGTTCTAGGTATGGCTATCCACGTGAGGGCCAGTGTCCAGGAGTACTAGTTGTTCCACAACGGGCAACGACGCAGGAAAGGATACGTGTCCAGTTAAAAAAAGGGGTAAGCCGCTGAGCCAATTACGACCCGGCACGGAGACGGTGATAACTGAAAATCAACAGCCACGACCCGGATTTGCCGACACCGAGCCGCAGTAGATTTGGAGGCTACAGACAATTCCCGTGTGGCAGAGAAATAAGGGGAGCGGCAGGAATTATGGGCGTGAATGATGCTGGCGTCCTGTGATGAAACAGATATAAGATCTATTTTTAAATCGCTGCACCCGGACAAACAACTCTGATGACCAGTTTGATACTTTTTCTGTTTTTATTTAGTTCACATATTAGTTTTGGTCAAAGTCAAACTTTACAAACTTTGATCAAGTTTATAAATAAAAATATTAAAATATACAATATACAATATAATAACACTAATAAAGAGGCTATTGCTTCTTACCATCGTAATTTCGTCCGTCGTCAAGTTACTAAAATCGTACATATACCTGAGGTGGTACTAAAATAATGCAAGCGCACGGTTTCCTTTTTCTCTTCGTCTGTCCCTTCGTGTGTCTCGTACTGGGCCGAGCTGTGCCTGGGCCTGGTGCACGTTAGTTTGGGAAGCAACCGGGCCGAGCTGGGCCTGGTGCGTATATTTATTTTTTTGGTCGATTGGGAAGACGCAAAAAAGATCAGTAGCTCTCGCCTGGGTGTTCGAACACAGGCACTCGCATGTTATGCGAAGGAAGCATCCGACCGAGCTGGCGTTTGATTGCGTTGTCAAATAGATTCTTTAATGAAGTAAATAGTACCGCCTGGCTACTTTGAATAAACTTGGACCAATTTATACATGCCCTGGGTACGAGAATCAACAAGCGTCTTGAGAATCAACTAACGAACTAGGGAAAAAGAAGGAACTGAAACGCCCAGTTGACCGTAAAAAAAAAGGATGAGCTGCAGAAGATGCTCCACTCCGACGGAAGGCACTTGCCTTTTTGTAGGTGCATCAGGTAGGACACCTGAAAAAACTGAGTTTTTTTGTGGGTAGAACAATGAATCAACTAATTAATAGGTGGTGAGCTACCATAAAATGATCCAAAACTTCTAGAAGAAGATGTTCACTGCACATACGAAGATGTAGATGGGAGGATCAATAACCTGTAAACGTCAGCATCCATTTTAGTTAAAACTTTCCCTGAATGGTCAACAGAAAGGTCTGCTGTACCAGCATGTATCCTAAGGGCATCTCCAGCCGTTCGGCTCCCCAGGAGGCAGTTTTCTCGCCGGTTGGGGGGCTGCCGGCGTAAAATTTAGTCTGGGGATGGAATTATATCCACTCGTTGCACCCCCCAACCGCCCAAGCGCTTGTGCTGGCGCTCATGCTCGCCACCGCCGACCGCCCGTGGCGCCGCGAGCTCGAGGCCCGCCCCAGCGTCCTGCCCCGCCACCGTCTCCGTGCCCCTGCAGTCCGTCTTCGGCCGCCGCGCTTCGTCAGATAGGCAGACGGCAGCACCTAGCTCCATCGGCGGCGGCTGCTCCGCTCGTCTCCGGACCTCCCGCGCGCCGAAGACGGACTCCGCTGCTCCACGTCCGGCTCACCTGCGCGGCCACGGCCTCGGCCGGCTTCGCCCGACGCGACGGAGGCCGCCCACGCGCTGGGCCGGTTCCATCCACCTCCAGGGCGTACGCGGAGGGGCAGCGCGAGCGCGCAGGTGGACGCCGCGGCGCTCTGGCAGGCGCAGGTGGATACCAGGGCGTGGGCTGAGGAGCGCACGCGCGTCCGGCCTCCGAGCGCCGCGGTCACCGTGGCTCCGGCATATCCGCAGCCCCCCTCCTCCCCGAGCTGCGCCACGTGCAGGAGGAACGTCGCCCTCGTCCTCGTCCTTCCCGAGCATCCAGGAATGCCCGCTCGCGTGGCCGCGCCCCCGCTCGTCTCCCCCGCGCCTGCTCGCGTCCGTGGCCGCGCCTCCCGCTCGCGCCTGTGGCCGCACCCGCTCGCGACCGTGGCCGCGCCGCCCGCTTGTGACCGGGGGCGGCGGGTTCGTGAGGCCGCGGAGCGCCAGGGGTCGGGGTGGTGGGCTACACCTTCTCCCTCGCCGGCAGCGGAGGACAGCGGCGGTGCTGATGGACGAGCTCCCCGCCTCCCTGCTCCGGTGCCCTCCCGCGGCGGTGTTGGAGGAGGGGATGGAGTCGTTCAAGCCGACGAAGGACGAGCTGGGAGGCTGACCCGAAGAAAAAGGGAAAAGGGACGAGCTGGGACTCGGAGAAAAAGGGAGGAAAGAGAGAGTGGGAGGCTGACTGTAGGCCAAATGCATGCAAAATCTTCTCTCTCCGCCCCCAGGTGCTCCCCAATGGGCTGGGTTCTGCATGAGAGTGCCGGCGCTAGTTTTTGCGAAATCCGGCGAAAATCGAGAGTCCGGGGGCGTGGCTGGGAGATATATTTACTGCCGGTGTCCAAAAAGTGCCTTGGGGAGGCTTCCTGGGGGGCCGGCTGGAGATGCCCTAAGAGCTAGGAGAAAACACGTTGCTTCTCAAGATGCTCGATGTTGAAAATTCAAAAAATCTTGATCATGACTCTCAATAGAAAATCGATGTCCATGCATCTCATCCTAGAAATGCCCTAGACTGGAGAATAAGCTGTTGAGTATTGCATCAAAGAGTGCCCTATTCAAAGGTCTTCGAGTAAGCATGTCAACTTGCTTATCATATCGTCTATCTTCATACTGAAAATTACAAGCGGGCTTTGCGAGCATCACTGATAGTAGGCATGTCTTCTTGGTTCACTTTCATTACGATTATCAGTGATAGAGCCCTAAAGAATCCTACTCTCAACTCATCCATTGTTTTGCATTTCTTCCATAGTGAAGCATATTGATTTTTTCCTCCCGTTGCAATGCAAGGGCATATTTGCTAGTACAATAACAAATCAACAATATTAAATTTATTATTGAATGTACTTTCACATCGTATAGATTTATTATGATAAATGTCTATATTGTTTTCTACAAACTTGGTCAAACTTTACGAAGTTTGACTTCAGTCAACTCTAATATGCAGAGTAAATAAAAACGAAGGGAGTACACTATTTGAGAAAAATATTATTCAAGCACGGTAACAGTAATAAACACTTGATATGCATCAGGCAGACGATGCTTCTGTGCCTTAAGACACCTACCTTTGTGTCTATGACATGTGGGCCTAACAGATTGCTGACCCACATATCAATGACCTAAAGGCAGGTGCCTCTAAGGCACCGAAGCTGCGTCCGCATCAGGCACATCCGCATGGATAGCAAGGCACACACGTGAGGAGGCAAGGATAAGTCCCGAGGCAGTTTCGTAAATTGATCCGTTAAAGTCTGCTGCTATTATTCGAAGTAGTACTTCGGTCGTGCTACTATTCGCTTGAAAGCAATACTACTCCGTTGCTGATATTCACGTAAAGTGATTCATCAAGTACTTGAGTACTATTCATGTTAAAGCTTAGATTTGGAGGGAGCAACCTATCCAGAGAAGAAATAATATTTGTTAAAGCGGCTTCACGTGAGCGCACATCATTGGGCAAAGGATTACCACACCGGGTCAGACCGGCAAGTCAACAGGTTTAGTCTCCAATGCGCAGCCGTCCGGTTCGCCTCTGCTGCTACCCGCGTGCGCGTGTGTGTGCACAGTCATCCGGCTTGCCTCTGCGTGCGCGTGTATGGCGACTTACGGACGAGCAAAATCCAGGATTGGACTGGAGGCACGACCAGGAAACGGACGCAGCCACGACCCGGATCCGAGCCGACTCGCCTCGCTGGATTTTGCATAGCCGGCTTAGGTCATCTCCAGCCCTTGCCCCTCAGTGGGCGTCTAAAATCGCCGTCATAGAATGAGCCGGCGCAAAAATTAGACTTGAAGATAAGTTAATCCCCAGCCGCCGGTCCAGGGCCGTTCCCAGGCACATTTTAAAATAAAAAAAGTTCGGCGAAGTTCGGCTTAAACACGATAAAATTCGGCCAAACACGATAAATTTCGGCTAAACACGATAAATTTCGGCTCATTTCGGCGAAGTTCGCGGATTTTCATTACATAGCACATATACATAAACTAATCTAAAGAAAAAACTGGCTGAAGTCGCCGCCATCGTTGTCGTCGACCTTCTCCTCCTTGACGCGGGCGCCCCTGCTGGACCCCTGCCTGGCGTCGTCATGGCAGACTGGTGGCGGCGCATCGTCGTCGTCGTCGTCGCTGTCGCAGATGACGACGACTCCGCCTTCATCGCGGCCGCGTCGACGCTCGGCGAAGCGAAGCAGAGCGGCGCACTGGCGCTCCTTCGCCTTCTCCAGGCGCTCCTTCTCCATCGCTATGGAGTCCCTGCGCACCCATTCCAGGGCCGCGTCGTCGTCGTCGAGCTCCGTCGTCACCGGCGCGGCTGGCTCCTTCTTCACCGGCGCGAGCCCCGGCTCCGTCTTTGGCTTGACGAAGCGCGGAGGAGGAGCCGACGAGTAGGCGTGCCGGCCGCCCTCGTTGATGACGATGCCGGCGCTGCGAGTGCGCCGGCCGAGCGGCGTCTCCGCCGCGGGCTCGGCCTTGACGCCGAGCAGGGCCGGAGTGTCGGAGGAGTGCGATGAAGATCGGGAGGAGGAAAAAGAGGAGGAGGACCCGAACCTCCTTGGCGCCCATGGCCCGGCGCGTCGGTGCTGCGCCGGGGCGGCCGCCCTCGCCGGGTACGCCAACGGCGGGTCGTTGCCGCCCTCGGGGTACGTCAGCACGCCCTCGAGTGTGCGGCCGGGGACGCCCCACCACAGGTGGCGCCCCTTGCTGTTCTGCCGGCCACCAACCACCGGCGCACCGTTGATGGACGCCAAGCCCTGCTGCTGGCGGCGCTCGAAATATGCCGCCCAAGCCGCGTGGTTGTCCGCGGCGTACTGGGAGAGGGAGAGTTGGGCGTCGGTAAGGGAGGCGCGCACGACCTCGACTTCCTCGGCAAAGTACTTCGGTTTCGTCACGTCGTCGGGCAATGGGGGAATGGGCACTCCCCCGGCGCTGAGTCTCCACCCCGTCGGTCCGGCGCGCATGTCCGGCGGCGCCGGGATGTTCGCCTGGAACAGGAGTCAGGACTCCCGTTCGCGGAGCGAACGGCGGCCGAAGCCGTTGGCCGCCGCCTCGTCTCCGGGGAAGCGTTCCGCCATGGCGACGGGCTCGGGAAAGGTAGAGAGATAGAGAGAGGGGCTGGGCGGCGGCGCTCGAGAGAGGTAGGGAGAGGGAGGAGCTGGGCGGCGGCGGGGGGCGGGGCTGGTGTGGGCACAGGTGAGTGCAGGCCACCGGCTATATAGCCGCGCCGCACCCGTGTGTACGCGTGCGAGGGAGGGGAGGCGTCGGCGCGCCGTCCCGTAACGCGCCTCCCGTGAGGAATCAATGGTAAGGCTGACCGGCGGCAGCCTTGGCATTGATTCCCCGTGGGAATCGAGGCCGTTGGGGGAAGACGAGGCGCCGTGTCGCTGACGCGGCGGGCCCGCGGCTGTTTCGCGCCAAAACAGTTCGCTCCGGCGCCACCGGGCACCCCCAGCGCGCCGGGTTCAGCCTGGGTTCGTCGGCGCTGTTTTCGGCACAGGCCGTCAAAAATTGGGTTCCTGAAAGCACGACTGAGTCGTTATTTTAATGCCGGCGCGAAAAAATCGTTTGGAAAGGTCTTCCTAAAGGCCCGGTTGGAGATGCCCTTACTGCCTCGTTACCAGAGCGCACGCCTGTTTCTTGAGCCGTCCTGCTCCGCTCTGTCATAACCAGGCTTTAAGCCGCTGCTGCGCCACCAGGGTCGAAGCCCCTCGCTGGCTCCGGCTCCTGTACGCCGCCGTATGTGGCCTGGCGGACTATCGAATCCGAAAAAAATCAATTTATTCGAGGAGAGCTGAGCCGCGATCTGCTAGCGCCGCCCTGGCATATGTGCGCAGGGTCACGAGCACGCCTGCAAAGTGCTGGTGGTGTGCGTCGATTCAAGTGCTAATACCTGAGTACTGATCGTTTCTGGAATAATTGATCTGTGTGGAGGACAAATCAAATCAAAAGTGCTTCCAATAGTATTCCAGTAGCACGTAACCAAGGAGTTCTGCTTGAGTATTACTTCAACAACCGCTACAAACGCTGACTGACTGGCCGAAAGGAAACACAGATCAAGTGCAGCATACATGGGGAATCCGACAGCGTTGCTACCCTGTTGACTCACATCAGCTGGCCTTGAAGTCGCCAGTCCGCTGCTGTAGACCGGCTGCTGCTGTGGCTCGCCGTGTTGTCAGCCCGTCGTCTGCCTCTATTGTTGCCTCTGAGCCGTCCCTGATGATGTGGAACTGAGCCGACGCCTTGGCCACGCTGCTCTTGCACCTCCACGTGAAGACTCAATCAGTCAAAACAATCGCTGGTTATTTCGACTACAGATCATCAAGTATTTCAATTGTGCCGCCTCCAAGCTGTTGAGCCGCCACTTGCGAATTGGCGTCGGTCTGTGGACGTCTCTACTACAACCCGGTTGTTGAACCACCGCCAATGATGGTCTACGGATGGAGTATACTGCTGGAATTTAGTCCATTTTAAATAGCCCAATAACTATTTCAAAAATTCTTAATAAATCATAGAGGCCCATTTAGCTCATTTGTACAAAGCAAGGGATACTACTAAATTTTAGTCCCACATTGCTAGTTTAGTGGGAGTTGGACCTCTTTATAAGGGAGGTTCTTTCCCCACTTATACGAGCATGAGAACAAGAGGAATATCCACGCGCGCTCCTCCTCCGCCGCCTGCCGCGCCGCGGGAATGAGCCGAGCCGATGTATAAATTTTTGCCACGCACTACGGGTATACGAAAGGTCACTCGGGAGCTGGGAAGTTTTTGCTGTAGTGGATATTGAATACGAACGCTGCACCCTTCGGCTGCTGTCTGTTCGTTTCATCTCCCGTGTTCCCTTCAGCTCCCGGCGCAGCCTCTCACCTCCTTCTCTTGCGCCTATAAAAGGGAGGTCGCTCCTCTCAGAGAGACGCACCAGAACTTCTCCTTCCTCTCGCCACCGGTTCCAATCTTTGAGCTGCTGCTGTCTTCCTCATCCCAGCTTGCGGCGTGTATCGCAGGTCGGGACAGTAGGCCTCCGAAACCGCACCTCTTTGAGTCCTGTACGGGAGAAGGGTGAGCGCTCTACGCGACTACTGACTGACTCCTTTGATACGGACGCCCCGGACTCCGACGACTACTTCCCCGACGACGACTTCTTCCTCGACGTCGACAACCTCCTCGACGACATGGCTGGCGAGGACACCGACCCCAAGTCCAGTGCTGCTGCTGCTGCTGTCTCGTATGTGTTCTTCTTTCTGTTAGATATCCTGCCACAATTTCTCGTACTAGTACTTGCCCTAAATATGTTAGGTTCTACCTCATATATGCAACTAGTTCTACTGTCTGCTATAGATATGATTAGCTACGGTTCATATATGCAGAAGCTATTTTCCTTCTCTCTGTCAGAACGCATGACTTGTTTTATCTCTACTATATTTGTCATGCTTTATCTAGTATTTCTGTTAATAAAATCATTCGGTAAATTGCTTATATTTCCAACAATCCAAAAACCTTATTATAGGCAATTTACCCCGAGTGGTTTTGCTGCTTCCATGAGACCTCCTATGTTTGAGGGTATCCACTATAAGAGGTGGCGTGTGAGAGCAGTCTTATGGTTTCAAATCATGAGTTGCTATGACACCACTCTCGACAAACCTGAAGGAGAGCTTGATGCTCAACAGGCACAAGCTTTTCAGAAAATGAATACTCTGTTTAAGGCTGCTCTCTTGAGTGTTCTTAGTGAGAACATAGTTGATGCTTATGCGTCAATTGATAATGGAAAAGATATGGGGGATGCACTCGAGGCCAAGTTTGGGGTCTCGGATGCTGGCACTGAGCTGTACATCATGGAGCAATTCTATGATTACAGGATGACTGAAGAGCGCTCCGTGGTTGAGCAAGCTCATGAGATACAGTCATTTGCTAGAGAACTTGAGCACTTTAGTTGTATGCTACCGGACAAGTTTGTTGCCGGAGGTATCATCACTAAGCTTCCTCCTTCATGGAGGAACTTTGCTACCTTGCTGAAGCATAAGAGGCAGGAGTTTTCCGCCCCGGATCTCTTGATGTGGAAGAAAAGGCGAGAGCAAAGGACACACGTGCTCGAGGTATTGAGGGAGGATCTAGTGCCAATGTGGTACAGAAGCAGAACTTCCAGCCCCATAAGTTCAAGAACAAGGGCAAGTTTGATGGAAAAGCAAAGTTTGATGGGAAGAACAAGGCTGTGCAACACACGAACTTTAAGAAGAAGAATGGCAAGAAGAAAGGTGCTTGTCATGTGTGTGGGGATCCTGATCATTGGGCTCCTAGTTGCCCTAATCGCTATGACAAGCGTCATCCTGGGAAAGGCGGCAAGACCACTAATGTTGTCATTGGAGACACTGACATGAAGGATGCTGTGCATGGTATATTTCCCACTATTCTTTCAGTATATCATTCTCCTGACTGGTTGATTGACACGGGTGCTAATGTGCATGTATGCGGTGATATTTCCATGTTTTCATCTTATTAGACTGCAGGGACTTCAACCGTGCTGATGGGCAATGGTTCAAGTGATTCTGTTCGTGGTGTTGGCATGGTCGATCTGAAGTTTACTTCGAGGAAGATCGTGCGGCTGAAGAACGTGCATTATGTCCCCTCCGTCAATAAAAATCTTGTTAGCGGATCTCTTCTGTGTAGAGATGGCTACAAGCTTGTCTTTGAGTCGAATAAATTTGTAATATCCAAGTATGGAACCTTTGTTGGTAAAGGCTATGAGTCAGGAGGCTTGTTTCGTTTATCCTTATCAGACGTTTGCAATAAAGTTGTTAATCATATTTGCAACAATAGTGAATCCAATGTGTGGCATTCACGTCTTTGTCATGTTAACTTTGGTTGCATGTCGCGACTAGCGAAGTTGAACTTAATCCCTAGTTTCACCACCGTCAAGGGATCTAAGTGTCAAGTGTGTGTGCAAGCTAAGCAACCTCGTAAGTCTCACACGACTGCGGAAATAAGAAATCTTGCACCACTAGAGCTCATACATTCAGATCTATGTGAAATGAATGGTGTGTTGACAAAAGGTGGAAAGAAATATTTCATGACGTTAATTGATGACTCCACTAGATACTGCCGTGTGTATCTTCTGAAATCTAAGGATGAGGCTTTGAACTTTTTCAAGATCTATAAAGCTGAAGTGGAAAACCAACTTGATCGAAAAATCAAGAGGCTTAGGTCCGACCGTGGTGGAGAGTATTTTTCCAATGATTTTGATGCTTTTTGTGCGGAACATGGTATAATCCATGAGAGGACTCCTCCCTACTCACCTCAGTCAAATGGGGTGGCCGAAAGAAAGAACCGTACTCTAACTGATTTGGTTAACGCCATGTTAGATACATCGGGTCTCTCCAAGGCATGGTGGGGGGAGGCGATATTGACAGCATGTCATGTCCTGAACCGAGTCCCCACAAAGAACAAAGAGATAACTCCATTCGAGGAATGGGAGAAGAAAAGGTTAAAACTCTCTTATCTGCGAACATGGGGTTGTTTGGCGAAAGTCAATGCTCCAATTTCAAAGAAGCAGAAGCTTGGACCAAAGACTGTGGATTGTGTTTTCCTGGGATATGCTTTTCATAGCATTGGCTATAGATTCTTGGTTGTAAAATCTGAGGTACCTGACATTCATGTCGGTACGATCATGGAGTCGAATGATGCGACTTTCTTTGAAAATATCTTTCCCATGAAGGATATGGCTACCTCATCTAATCAGGAGATGCCTAGTTCATCGAATCAGGAACCAGTTACAATTACCAAACCTACCATTTCGATAGAACACTTTGAAAGTCCTGTGGAGGAGAACAATGAAGTTCCTACTAGGAGCAAGAGACAAAGGATTGCAAAGTCCTTTGGTGATTATTTTCTTGTGTATCTCATAGATGACACTCCCAGTTCTATTTCAGAGGCCTATGCATCTGAAGATACTGACTACTGGAAGGAAGCGGTTCGTAGCGAGATGGATTCCATCTTGGAGAATGAAACCTGGGAGATAATTGATCGTCCTTATGGGTGCAAACCTATAGGATGCAAATGGGTATTCAAGAAGAAGCTTAGGCCTGATGGTACTATTGAGAAGTACAAGGCTCGGCTCATGGCTAAGGGTTATACCCAAAAGGAAGGTGAAGACTTCTTTGACACTTACTCACCTGTGGCTCGACTGACCACTATTCGAGTTCTACTTTCACTAGCTGCCTCGCATGGTCTTCTCGTTCATCAAATGGATGTTAAGACTGCTTTCCTAAATGGAGAGTTGGACGAGGAAATTTATATGGAACAACCAGATGGGTTTGTACTAGATGGTCAGGAAGGGAAAGTGTGCAAGTTGCTGAAGTCTTTGTACGGACTTAAGCAAGCACCCAAACAGTGGCATGAGAAGTTTGAAAGAACTTTAACAGCTGCAGGCTTTGTTGTGAACGAAGCTGACAAATGTGTGTACTATCGCCATGGTGGGGGCGAGGGAGTTATCCTGTGCTTGTATGTTGATGACATACTGATTTTCGGAACAAATCTGAATGTTATTAAGGAGGTCAAGGATTTCCTATCTCGTTGTTTTGAGATGAAGGATTTAGGAGTGGCTGATGTCATTCTGAACATCAAGTTATTGAGAGACAATGATGGTGGGATTACATTGCTTCAATCTCACTATGTGGAAAAGATCTTGAGTCGCTTTGGCTATAGTGACTGCAAGCCCTCTCCAACACCATATGATGCGAGTGTGTTACTTCGAAAGAATCGAAGAATTGCTAGAGATCAATTGAAATATTCTCAAATTATTAGCTCGCTTATGTGCTTAGCAAGTGCTACAAGACCTGACTTCTCTTTTGCTGTTAGCAAACTGAGTCGGTTTGTCTCAAAACCAGGAGATGTGCATTGGAAAGCTCTAGAGAGAGTTTTGCGTTATTTGAAAGGCACTGCGAATTATGGAGTTCACTACACCGGGCACCCAAAGGTGCTTAAAGGGTATAGTGACTCAAACTGGATCTCAGATGCTGATGAGATAAAGGCCACGAGCGGTTATGTATTCACTCATGGAGGTGGCGCTGTTTCTTGGAAGTCTTGCAAGCAGACCATCTTAACGAGGTCAACAATGGAAGCAGAACTCACAGCACTAGATACAGCTACGGTTGAAGCAGATTGGCTTCGCCGGCTCTTGAATGACTTGCCGGTTGTTGAGAAACCTGTACCAGGTATTCTTATGAACTGCGACAATCAAACTGTGATCACGAAAGTGAGCAGCTCAAAGGATAACATGAAGTCATCAAGCCACGTTCAGAGAAGGTTAAAGTCTGTCAGAAAAATGAGAAACTCCGGAGTTATTGCATTGGAGTATATCCAAACGTCTAAAAATCTGGCAGATCCTTTTACTAAGGGTCTATCACGTAATGTGATAGATAATGCATCGAGGGAGATGGGTATGAGACCCACAATATGAGTTGCTCACAGTGGTAACCTATTCTTTGTGATCGGAGATCCCGTGAATTAGATGTGGAAGACAAGCTGTTGGTCAACTGGGAGGAGAGTACCCTTACTGTTAAAATACCACTGCATAAAGAAGCAATACTCTCCTAATCTGCATGGCAGGTTGATGTATATCTTAATGTGTTCTAAGTGGCTCTTTGACACAGAGATGTTTTCCTGTAAAACATCTTTTGAAGAACGCACCTATATGAGTCTGATTGTTAAATGTCGCAATCTTTGAGAGTAGGGTTCTCTCTAGTAAACTCATGAAAGGTCTCGGAGTATGACGCATAAGCTCCACCCGCGGGGAAGACCCACGGTAGCCACATATCGGTCAAGGCTTTATGTGAAGCTAGATTCACAGAAAACTTGCAGTTCAAGGCCCAGTCCACTGTTCAAGTTGCTTACTAGTGTAGCATAGAGTTCTAGGTGGAAGTTCAACTTAACAGTCTCCACTGCAGTACCAGTATATAAAACAGTGTTTTTGGAACCAAAGGAAAATTTCTGTGTGCCTTTGGGATCTGGTGGGGGATTGCTGGAATTTAGTCCATTTTGGGCAGCCCAATAACTATTTCAGAAATTCCTAATAAATCCTAGAGGCCCACTTAGCCCATTTGTGCAAGGCAAGGGATACTACTAAATTTTAGTCCCACATTTCTAGTTTAGTGGGAGTTGGACCTCCTTATAAGGGAGGTTCTTTCCCCACTTGTACGAGCATGAGAATAAGAGGGATATCCACGCGCGCTCCTCCTCCGCCGCCCGCCTCGCCACGCCACGCCACGCCATGCCTCGTCACGACGCGCCGTGCCGCGGGTTGCAGGAATGAGCCGAGCCGATGTCTAAATTTTTGCCACGCACTACGGGTATGCGAAAGGTCACTCGGGAGCTGGAAAGTTTTTGCTGTAGTGGATATTGAATACGAACGCTGCCCCCTACGGCTGCTGCCTGTTCGTTTCATCTCCCGCGTTCTGTTCAGCTCCCGGCGCAGCCTCTCACCTCCTTCTCTTGCGCCTATAAAAGGGAGGTCGCTCCTCTCAGAGAGACGCACCAGAACTTCTCCTTCCTCTCGCCACCGGTTCCAATCTCTGAGCTGCTGTTGTCTTCCTCATCCCGGCTTGCGGCGTGCACCGCAGGTCGGGACAGTAGGCCTCCGAAACCGCACCTCTTTGAGTCCTGTACGGGAGAAGGGTGATAAGGTTTTTGGGGAGCGCTCTGCGCGACTACTGACTGACTCCTTCGTCACGGACGCCCCAGACTCCGACGACTACTTCCCCGACGACGACTTCTTCCTCGACGTCGACAACCTCCTCGACGACATGGCTGGCGAGGACACCGACCCCAAGTCCAGTGCTGCTACTGCTGCTGTCTCGTATGTGTTCTTCTTTCTGTTAGATATCCTGCCACAGTTTCTCGTACTAGTACTTGCCCTAAATATGTTAGGTTCTACCTCATATATGTCAGAACGCATGACTTGTTTTATCTCTACTATATTAGTCATGCTTTATCTAGTATTTCTGTTAATAAAATCATTCGGTAAATTGCTTATATTTCCAACATATACGACTTCATTTAAATAGTTTATCTTTGCCTTGGTCTACAGTATTGTTTGTGCAGGACAATTGTTCATTGAAAGAGCAAGGGTCGCGTCATGGATATATCCGCGTCTGTGATTGACTCGCCTAACCACACCGGCTTACTACGCCACGGCCGATTCATCTGTCCGTGCCCGCGGCCGACTCTCCCATCCGCGCTGGCTTACAACACCATGGCTAGCTCACCCGTGATTGATTTCAGCTTCACCATGGTGATCATCAACTCCACAGTGGATAATTTGTGGTTAACATATAGGTGAAATACATCCAGTACATTTTTATATTATATATTGCTTTTCTTTAAAAGAGCAATTACTCTGGCTTGCAAGTTCTCCAATGCAGGACAAGTTATATCACTGAGCTGTTGACTTACTCATACCGATTTATATCACGGTCAAATATGGAGAATCTCGAGACAACTCCTCGATTCGCCTTGAGACTCCAGGGCTACGATGACATGAATCAATAAATGATTACCAATTTAAAGCAGATTCAAGAACTCCGGATCATTGGAGAAAAAATAACCAGGCCCCGAAGGCTACTGCCTTATTGGCGAATATTTAAAGGCCGTCAAAAAAATTCCGGCTTAATAAGAAGGATTCTGGTTCAAGAGAAATCTGTCTCCCACAAAGCATTGAAAGCTCTCAATATCCGGTTTAAAATCCGGCTCAAGGCAAAATTTTCTCTTACAAAGCTTTTAAGCTCTCAAATCCAGTTCAAACATCCGGCTCAAGGTAAATTTGTCTCTTACCAAGCTTTTAAGCTCTCAAATGCGGTTCAAACATCCAGCTCAAGGACAATCTGTCTCCCACAAAGTTTTGAAGCTTTCAAATTCGGTTTAAAGTTTTGGTTCAAAAAGAATTAATCTCTCGCAAGATTCGAGTTCTCAGAAAAATTAAAGGTTGCTAAAGAGAACTTGCTGCCATGATGTGCGGTTTAAACATGGGTATCCTGCCTTATGTCTTACCTTATTATGGTCACTTGGGGGCTTCCTGCTCATCGAGCATAGCTGTCGGTACCCTCTTGATCGGCGCGATGTCAAAATTTATATGGTCACTTGGGGGCTTCCTGTTCAAACATAGGTCGTATTTGAACCAAAGAGAACATAGCTGTCGGTACCCTCTTGATCGGCACACTGCCAAACTCACTAGGAGGCTTCTTGATCGTATTCGAATCATAGCTTAACCCCTATTGGGTCCGACTTGGATCGTATTCGAATCAGGGTCGTTAAAAACCTCTCAAGGTCATTTGGGGGCTTCCCGTTTAAACATAGGTCGTATTCAAACCAAAGAGAACATAGCTGTCGGTACACTCTTGATCGGCACACTGCCAAAGCCACTGAGGGCTACATGATCGTATTTGAATCCTAGCTTAACCCCTTTGGAACGGTTTACTGATCGTACTCGAATCAGAAGCCTCAATTTTTATTTGGTTTAAGTTTTTTAAAACAATCTTTGGTTTTGTCTTGAGAATTTTTTGTTCAGATCTATGTATAAGTGTTGTTTCGTTTAAACTCGGCTTGGCTTTGGACGATAAGTCGCCAGCATGTGACAATCATCATATATTTGGAAGTATTGGCTTCTAAGGATTGGGTTATCACCCTTACTGCACAGGTCATGTAAACCGGCAGTACAAATTCAATATCACAATGGTTATATGTGGGATATTATGACCCGCCCTGCGGTAAACCGCCAAGGGATCTTGTGATCTACTTGTGTGCAGGATAAGACTACATTTGGGTGGTTACCCGCCCTGGCTTTTGACGTTAAGTCGTCAGGGCATATGTTGTTTAAACTCTGTGCAGGATTTACAGAGCTATGACTTACATAAATGATTAAGTTCTAGCCCATCATCAAGGATTGAAATTGGTGTCTCAAAAGGGTTATCAATTCTTGATTTTTTTCAAAGGCTATAAGCCACCGGGTTATAAAAATTCTAGTTTACAATGGAGGCGTATTAAATCGTCATCGGCCAAGAGCCGCCGGGTATTTAAACTCCGGGTTTACTTATCAACAGATGAGGTATTCAAAGTCGCTTTGGCGCAATGGCTATTATTTTATCAGTGGATATGATTTATTCTACAATAGAAGGAATAGTCCCGAGTCGCTGCAGGCTTACAACCCGGCACTTGGGGGCTACATTATTCAAATTGAGATTACATCAAATATGCAAGTCCCATGTCACTGCCAGCATGCACCATGGTACTTGGGGGCTAATGCAAAGTCATTTTATTGAAGACCCGACTCATCACATTGTAATGAGCCGGCCCTTGGGGGCTACCAATTGTTCCTGTCAAAAATTCAAGGTACACAAGCCTTATTCCATTATTGCTCAGTTGGTAAAGCACAAAGCTCTTAAACCTTGTGGACATGGGTTCAAGCCCCATGATGGGGGTTACATCATGTAAGGTTATTTTCAACAAAGTTTATATAAGGTCCCAGCTCAGCATTATCTTACTAAGCCGGCCCTTGGGGGCTGCACATTGCTGCTTGAATCTATATGATCATACATACAAAGTCCCTACTCATTATTGCATAATGACCCGACCCTTGGGGGCTACACTGGTTGAAGTTTTTATGAGCATAAGAAAATTACAAATCCCAGGTTGATGCAAGCATGGCAACCCGGCACTTGGGGGCTACATATGTGGAATATTCAGCTTGACTAGTGACTGATATGAACAAACCGGATTTCTCCAAAGTTGCAGCATTTATATTGAAGCAAGTCTTAAAGATATCATTTTATTCTCTGCTCAAGACTTGGGGGCTACAGGTAATATGGATGTAAGGGAGAAATATCTTCAAATTCTCAGTTTTGAGCAAACCAGATTGACCCGGTGTCTGCAACAATCATGACCCAACATTACCAATAATTATGACCCGGTGTTACCAATAATTATGACCCGGCGTCACCAATGATTTTGACATGGCGTCTATAACAATCATGACTCAGAGTAATCAGTTTTTATAACCCGGTGATTTTGGAAATCATAGCTCAGGAAGATCTACAAGCCGGCTGAATATCAACTGAATATTTGAAGACCAATATTTTTATCAAGTCACATCATTCAAGGCCGATTCAAATGGATTCTTTATTTACAATATTTCTTCTGCAAGCAAGTTGATTATGAAGTTGGTCTATTGACCCAGATTTTCTAGAAGAAGGAAATGACAAGGACCTAAGGATATTCAGGATCAGTTTAACGTGGATAAATCAAAATTAAACCGGGGGCTGATGTCAGGGATATACCCCGCGGTATGACCCAGCTGGACTTGGTGTTTCATTGGTAACCCGCTAGAGGATTGGCGACTCATGTGTCTGGCGATTCATTTGTGTGACGACTCACGAGCCTGAAGGCTCATTGGTGACCCGATGGGTGTTTCAGATGGATGACAAGGCCCAAGGCCTAGAAGGCCGGCTCATGTTATGATGGGCCGGATTAAGAGGAAAGGCATAAGGAATATTCTCCTACAAAGGAAGCAATACTAGGACTCCACTTGTAATTAAGTAATCCTAATCCTACTAGGACTAGTCATGTAACCCGCCCCTTCAACTTATATAAGGAGGGGCAGGGCTCCCCAAAGAGGGACATGAAAAGAAGAAACAATCTCTAGGGCTAGACACAAAGAGCCGGTTTACCGGCAACTCTCTCGTGATGATAATGAGACCTAGCCACAAACAGCATGTAGGGATATTACCGGATGATGTTTCCCGGGACCCGAAGCTGTCTAAACCCTTGTCTTGCGTTGCATCTCTCAATTACGCTCAACCCCTCTCAAGCTACCACATAGATGCGTTGGCCTCACGACTAAGTCCTCACACTAGGATATCTGCCGTGACAAATCCACGACACTATGTTTGTCTATGTATTCACACATGCATTATGTTTCCGGTTAATACAATTCTAACATGAATAATAAACATTTATCATGATATGAGGAAATAAATAATAACTTTATTATTGCCCCTAGGGCATATTTCCTTCAGTCTCCCACTTGCACTAGAGTCAATAATCTAGATTACACAGTAATGATTCTAACACCCATGGAGCCTTGGTGCTGATCATGTTTTGCTCGTGGAAGAGGCTTAGTCAATGGGTCTGCAACATTCAGATCCGTATGTATCTTGCAAATCTCTATGTCTCCCACCAAGACTTGATCCCGGATGGAATTGTAGCGTCTCTTGATGTGCTTGGTTCTCTTGTGAAATCTGGATTCCTTTGCCAAGGCAATCGCACCAGTATTGTCACAAAAGATTTTCATTGGACCCGATGCACTAGGTATGACACCTAGATCAGATATGAACTCCTTCATCCAGACTCCTTCATTTGCTTCTTCCGAAGCAGCTATGTACTCCGCTTCACACATAGATCCCACCACGACGCTTTGTTTAGAACTGCTCCAACTAACAGCTTCACCGTTCAATATAAATACGTATCCGGTTTGTGATTGAGAATCGTCCGGATCAGTGTCAAAGCTTGCATCGACGTAACCATTTACGACGTGCTCTTTGTCACCTCCATAAACGAGAAACATATCCTTAGTCCTTTTCAGGTATTTCAGGATGTTCTTGATCGCTGTCCAGTGATCCACTCCTGGATTACTTTGGTACCTCCCTGCTAACACTACAAAAAAATACACTTTCGTGATGATACGTGTTTGTCACAGTAGGTCACGTTTTCTGTCATGCATGTACATCCATGACAAATTTATGACAGAATCAAGATAGTCATACATGTGCTGTCGTAGAAGTGTTCCATGACATTACCAATATTATCATCACGGAAGTGTCCACTTCCATGACGATAAATCGCGCGTCACAGAAGTTCTTTCGTCAAGGGTGACCGACACGTGGCATCCACCGTAACGGAACACCGTTAAGCTATCTGGTACGGTTTTGGATCCGATAACCTGTTAACAGCCCGGACCAATGGGGATTTTCCACATGTAAAATCATCATTGGCTGGAGAAAACACGTGTCGGCTCGCCGTTGGGACAGATGTCATCCACTCATTGGACCCAGAGCGCCTATGATACGTCGACATGTGGCACGGCCCAACAGAGGCCCGTATAGGTTAAAAAGGCCAGCCCAGTCAAAGGCCCGTAGTACTTACTCAGGTACTAGTGGGCCAGCCCAATAACGGCCTGCTTAAAAAAGGCCCATTTACGGCCCGAAGCCAGATCTGGCCTGTTAATTGTTCGGCGAATATTTTGGCCCATTTTCGGCCCGAAGCCTGATCTGGCCCGTTAATTGTTCGACGAATATTTGGGCCCAATTACAGCCCAGTGACTTTCGGCCTGTTAGAGGCCCGATGTAGACATGGGCCCATTTCATCCCGGTGTGACTTTCGGCCTGGGAATGGCCCGTGCTGCCCATGGGCCATATATGGTCTGACGGGACATCAGGCCCACTAACGTCCCGTGATAAAGGTGGCAACAGTTAAGCCCAACGTGACTTTGGGCCTGTTAAAGGCCAGTCGCATAATTCGGCCCTTTGATGTCTGTACTAAGCTTTCGGCCTCTTAAAGGCCCATGATATCAGTGGGCCAACTAAGGCGCGAGATATGTTTCGGCCTGGTAACTGCCCGTGATATAACTCGACCCAAAAAGGCCCGATTTACATTTCAGCCTGCTGAAGGCCCGTCGATGACTAGTGAAAATTGAGGCCCAATATGCATTTCGGCCTGCTAAAGGCCCATGGTTTCATCTGGACCGTAAGAGGCTAGTACAATATTCGGCCTGTTAATGGCCCAACACTACCTGGGCCAAACTAAGCGCTGGGTCCACGAAAGGCCCAACTAAAATATAGGTCGGTGTAAGTTGTGGGCCTCGCGCAAAGTGTGAAGGCCCCAATCATTCGGGCCCAAGAATGATGCAGGCCGGCCCAATTGTGGCCCGATAAACACCAAGCCCGTTAGAGGCGAATGTTTCGGCCCGGTCGACTACATCTGATTTTTTTCAGATAGCGAATGATGGCAGTAACTACTAGGAAATAAGAACAAACCTACTCTATACAATAAAGAAATTACGACATAGTAACTAAGAATAAACCTACACTATACAATAAAGGATTTATGGTATATTACATCCACTGGGCATCGAAGTTCGCCACCAGTGATCATAAAGCGCAACGAAGAAGCAGATTACAAAAACTGGGCACCATTGCGGTGTAAAAAAATAATACTGAACCGAGACCACCTCCAAGACAGTTCAAGAAAGGTTAGCCTTGCACAGGAACTGCTGCACAAGCTGCTAAGCAAGGCTGTGAGACCGGCCTAGCATGTCGGTCATAGCTTCTAGGTGTAGCTGTTTAGCGATGAGGTTCTCATTGGTGTTTTCCGCAATATTTCTTAGAGATAGGACTTCAAGTCGAAGTTGAGTTGCAGAATGCCTTTCTGCTAGAACTTAGCATTGAAGAAGTAGAACTGATACAGACAACGAATTTGGTGAGCTTGTCTGACTGCTAGTCTCAAGTAACTTGAACACTGCATCAAGACAAGACTTTGGGGTTGTCTCGCCATCTTCAAGATGTTTTGCTTTCTTTGCTGCAATATATGTTGGGTTTTTCGCACAGCCTTCAGCAGACTTGTGCATGCCATTGGGCATATCACCCTGAAACAAAGTAGAGAGATGACATGTTTTGCATGTGTATAAACAAAGATGATAACTGTGCTGTCAATTCCATCCAATTTCAAATTAGAAAATAAAGAGTATGTTCAAAATATCAATAGCATAATTTGGCATTGTTCATAATGCGGGGAGCTTCACCACACTACTGGATTACCATGTCAACATAATAAGCATAGATGAAGGGCAAAGAAAATAATTGTATCTATTTTGGTTAATGTGCATGGCATGTTGTTCATATCATCAGCCACATCAGTAAGATAAAATAGGAGATGACAAGGTGCAAACGTGGGCTGCTTCACCACACACTGGATTATAGATCCACAAAGACAAGCATACATATAGGGAGTATTGAGTAATGTGCATGGTATGAATAAGGAATTTGGTTTTACAAGTAAAACTTAGAACTTACGGTTCTTGTGAACATGCATTTTGGTAGAAACAGCAAACTAAACAGTAGTAAACGATAGGGAGTATGAGCAAATTAAACAGCAGTTGAGGGTAAAAGCTTTAGAAGGACTGACTTACATTAACAGTTAACACTGGATTTATAATGCCCTTCTCCATGTCAAGGGAAGGATAACTAAAGAATTTCAGCACAGAATCTTCTTCATAAGCATTGCCTGTACTCTACATGTGTAGAGAGTAATTATAGATATGATAATACTAGAAGGGATAGAGGATAATGAAGATAAGATGCAGATTGATGCTACATAATCAACTACCAATCCATGGAAGTACAAGCATTATAGGACAAAATGTACTGACAAGAGCAATGGGCTACACTTCTGCACTGGCATTGTCTGTGTATTCTACTTTTTGGTAAGATTAAATATAGATCTGATCTTTTTAGTAAATGGTGGGTGAGGGAGATAAGATGCTGAATGCTACACAATGAACCAATCCCTCTTCCCATAATACAAGAGTGTTCTGAACACTGGTGTATTTTACAAAACGTTCTTATATTATGGGATGGAGGGAGTAGCTGTTAATGTAAGTACAGTCATAGACGATGTTCAGTCCTTACAAGAGGACTGCATAGCTATACCTCTTCAAAAGCATTGGGTTGATTCTAAAAAATTTATGTAAGAGTCCATACGGATCTTATAATGTCCACCAAATGGACGATAATGAGGCTAACATGTGCAGTGATGCTACATAATCAAACAGCTATGAAAGTAAGTATGGTCATACAGGGCGAGAGGTACTCACAAGAGCAATACTGTGTGCAGTATAGTTGCGAGATTCTGTGGTCCCTTGAGAACGAATGTTCTTCTGCTAACAGTTTTTGTACAAGTGAGACGTTTAGGCAAATGTAGAAATGTAGTTCAAATTGTGATGTGATATCATAGATAGTACCTTACGCTGCAGCCGAGACCAATGTGTAACAAGATTATTCCAGTCGCTGTCGGATAAATGTAGCAACAGAGACTTTACATAAATTTCGTTTAGAGGCTTGCCATTGAAGTGCGCTTGCCTCAGGTAGGAACGATACTTCATCAACGAGTGCTTGAAAAGCGCAACTAACCCTTGCTCGTCTTCACAATCTAGTTTGGTCCTCGCCTATTTAAAAGAATGAAATCTTGTGTCTTCTGCCAGCAAAAACATATACAGTAATGACTATGAATAACATTAGTACATTACTTACGCGTAAGTTGTCGAGGAAGACTGGAAATTGTTCTGTGTCTACGGTATAATCTTTCCATGAAGGAAAGATGCGCACAAAGTTCCTGACAACAATATAAGCTTTGTCTTCTAAACTGGGAAGAAATGGAACAAGGGTCCTATTTGCTGCATTTGGGGCTCTCTCTGGTTCAAAAAGGGATTTGGCAACTAGATTTGGTGTACTCTTTGCTGGAATGGGGGTTTTGCATCGTAGAGCTGGTGCTATGTCAACTAGCATAATCATAATGTTTGCTGCAATTGGGGTCTGCTGAGTTGGGACATCATAAATGACCAGTGTAGTAGGGATAGAGTCTGCTAGAGTTGGGTGTTTTGTGGGTCAGGTGATATTGCAACTACACCTAATGGGCTATTTGATTTATCAGGTGCCACTACCTTTTCCAAATACTTTGCTTGTGCTCCTCCACGATCAGCAATCGCCCTCTTCCTTTTGAACGTCTGATACACAAGAACAACATTTGAATGGATAGATATGGTATGATGACAGATGGAATATGTACTAAAAATGGATAGGCAGGCCGTATTCACATACATGATGTGTAAACTAAGCTAATGGCAGTTCAACAAAGTAGAAGCAATGCAAAGCATCAGTTGCAAGATATGTGCGACAAATATAACCTTGGAAAGTTAGAGCAAGCACCTTGATGGGTGAATAAGATAGGGCATCTTCCTCTGACTCCTCCACTAGGGAGCTACATTGACTTAGGTCTCCCTCTAGCTCAGAATCACCGTTAGGATCATATTCTGAGCATGAATCTGTAGGTGGAGAGCGTTTGCATTGCATTGCATCCAGACTTGATTTCAGTCCCTTAATGCCAAGTCTGACAGCCATGGCATAGTTCTGCTTTATTATTTTCATGCGCGCAAGCTCATACTCATTATGATGCTGTTCAGAATCTGAGATCCATGAAAACATAAAAAGTAGTCAGATTATATATGGAATGCATTGCGGATTCAACTCGAAGAGTGTCTCCCTATAAACCCCTACATATGCAAAGTTCACCCCCAACGGTGCTGACTAGACCACACATAGAAATAAAAACCCCTTATGTCTCTATAATAGGTAGACACACATTTCAAAACTAAAGTAGGAACATTAGAATTATATGAATTTCTTATTAGAACAAATAAACTAAGGAATTATGAGTGGCATAATGTTTAGCTTCAAGGGTGGACTGTTGGTAGTGCGACACCACTACTAGGAAAAGGCCTACTAATGGCGCACCGGTTTTGCCTACTAATGGCGCATCACTGGTGCGCCATTAGTATCATGCCACTAGTATTTATTACTAATGGCGCACCACTAGTGCGCCATTAGTATCTGGTATACTAATGGCGCACCACCCAGTGCACCATTAGTATATAACACCATGCGCCATTAGTATGCCTCCCAGGGGCCATATTTAACCATGTGCTTTGGGACACTAATGGCGCACTGCGGATGGATGCGCTATTAGTATACTTTGGCATACTAATGGCGCACTCTGTAGTGATGCGCCATTAGTATGAATATTAGGTTTTTTTTACTTTTATGATTTTTGCACAGGTTACAAAATATTATTTGACAGAATATAGATAGTAGCACACAACAACAGCAGATTCATCGAATACAATAGAAGATTAGTCTCCGAATACAATTCATCATATTAGTCTCCGAATTCAAAAGACCGAACAAAGATAAAACATTACAAGTCTCGAGACCGCGAGTATCGAGTTTGTCGGAAGTAATACTAATCCTAACAAGTCCTACTAATCATCATCATACAACTTCTACTCGTTATTAATAACAAGTCATACAATCATCATCTTGATAGTCATCGAACCAACCCTACTTAATTGTTCTTAGCACATGATCATCAGTATTAGGCAGGACCTGAATACCCTATTTAAGCTAAAATAGCATAAAACAATATAGACCCTGACTCTCCATTATGGAGAATGGAGAACATCCTGTCTCCAATTCTTGCGCTTCGCTTCCTTTTGCTTCCAAGAACCTCCTTACGACTGTCCATACATTTTTTCCATCCTTTGATTTTCATGTCTCCACTTCTTTTAGAAATCTCGTATGGACAGTTGAGATTCGTAGGATGACCTGGCTGTATGTTCAAAACATTAAGACTACCTTTCTTATACATCAAATGAGACACACAATTCTCTGGGATTATCTGTTGAAAAACATAGTAATAACTTCATAGTTAGCAATGATGTACTAGTTTTAGAAGTATGCAAAAGATGCACGGATGTCGTAATAGTAAAAATCTTACCATGGTATCTCCATGGTAGTTACCGTAGTTGAACACATGCACTAGTGGCACTTATTTACCATAATGTTGAGGAGTTTGATTGTGGATATTGTAATTCTCAATGTCAGTACAAAATCCGACCAGATGATTTTTCTCCTTGTAAGTTGTTAATCCGGAGCCATCGGTGTAGTGGGTTTTGTCTACCATCTCCCGCACATTCTTTGAACAATAAAAATAAGCTGTCAATGGAAATAAGCTGTCAACTATTTTGAAATAAACAATATAAATTAGTTAATAATTAACTATGTTTGAGAAACTCACATAGCGGTAGAACTGGAGGCGTATCAACAAGGACCCAAATGTCCATATTGTCTTGGTTGATGTCAGGATTACCAAGATCCATGGTGATAAGCATACCCTCATCAAAACCATACATCTTGCAAAATGCTTCGCAATTTTTGCAACCAAATGGGTTACGCTCTCAGAATTATATAGATTTACTTCAAAGTCCACATCGTGATGAGTCCTTAGGTGAATTTTCTTTGTTTCAGAAATTTCATGGTCTTAAAAATCCATCCTCTCCAAGACATAGCGTCTTGCATGGCATGGGATAAGCTATACTCGAATTGTAAAAGATGAAAATTACACGTTGAAATAGTTGAAGTCATGCTTAAGTATGAAAATAACACTTGTCGTCGTTGTGTAGTGTTTCAACTTCGAAGGTCTCCTCAAGCTTAATGCCGAAGCGTCGATCATCGTCCAGGTGAGGCATGCCGCACAGACCTCGATCGCCATGGCACCAGTCGCACTCCCCGGGAGACTTCCGTCGTCCGATGACGACATATCCTACGTTCATAATTCAAAACTACATCATTTAGGGTTTGTCGACACCGAGGCATCCTAAAAGCTAAGCTTTTATCATTTAGGGTTTGTCGACGCCGAGGCACCCTAAAAGCCTAAGCTTTCATCATTTAGGTTCTTATCGACACCGAGGCACCCAAAAAGCCAAGGTTTTATCATTTAGGGTTTGTTGATGCCAAGGCACCCTAAAAGCCTAAGCTTTCATCATTTAGGTTCTTATCGACACCGAGGCACCCTAAAACCTATGGTTTAATGCAGCAAGAATAAAGGGGCAGTTGATACTACTTAATTAAGTACTAAGATACCCCGGCCCATGCATTAGTCACAAGTACCCCATATGTCCTATTTTTAGCAAAGTCATGCTAAAATTCACAGAAAATTTCAGCATGACCTTGGCTGAAAATAGGACATATGGAGTACCCGAATTTGCCGGAACAGAAGTTAATCGACATTCCAGCAAACTCAAGGGCCTCTCGGGGTACCTGCAAATTCATCACGACATGATGGTCGGAGACAAAACCCAGCAAACTAGCAAAGTTACTGACGTGTTTACAGAAATTGTTTTTTGTAAAAGATGATCATCGTCTTTACAAGTCTTTCTCAATGTGATCACAAGTAATTCAGAGGCATCACAAGTAATTCCCTGTCCATTTGTCCCTCCCCAACTAGATACTAGAGTAGCACTGTTGATGCCCTGTTATTGCTGAACTTTATGACAGTATATACAACAACTTATGCTAAATGTGGCTAGAACTGCAGATTTACAAATTAAAGGACACAAACTCAAGCAAGCTTCCTGAACAATATCCCGACAGAAAACATAGGACAAGCAATGAATTTCTATAACCAGTAAGAACAAGGGGATGATTTTAGCAAGTTAACTGCAGCTCTAGCACCCTGTGCATGAAATGTATCATGTATCAAACCATCAATTAACTGCTGAACCTAATTGGCTACTACTCCCTAATGCACTCCAGGCTGTCAAAGTATAGCAGAGGAGCAACGATATTAAACCTAGTAGCACTACTGAACCTAATTAAACCTAGGCAATACTCCAACTGAATGATGGACCATGCATGTTCTATCTCACTACTAAACCCCAAGAGAAAAATTCAGTAACAAATGGAGTAACAGATTAAAAAATTACAATACACAAGAACTAAACTTTGGTTAACTGAATGCATTAGCTACTGAGTTGTCCAAATTAACAAACTACAGTGCACAAATCACATGTCATCATCAGTAACAAAATTCAGATTAACAGATTACTTCCATATGTCAATTTCAGAAGAAAAGGAACGAATTACTAGCATTGCATCTCTACTGAACTGAACATGTGGCAAATGACAAATGTTGTCTGATGTTGAACAAATGGCATGAAAGACATTGTCTGTCTAAACCTAGGAACATAGTCATTACTGTCTGTCTATCTAAACCTAATTGAACCTAGGCATTACTATCTGTCTATACCTAGTGCACAAACCTAATTGAACTTATGAACAAATGGCACTACTGAACCTAATTGAACCTAGGCATTACTGTCTGTCTAAACCTAGTGCACAAACCTGAAGTGTTGAGACACAAGACTCGGTCGAGGGGAGGGAGGGATGGAATGGGGAGGAAGGGTGGAGAGGGAGGAAGGAGGAAGGAGGAGAGGTACCTGGGCGGGCGCGGCCGGTCGCCGGAGGGGTCGGGTTCGGGGTTGGTGTCGGGGTCGGCGGCGGCGGTGGCGTCGAAGGGATGGCTCGAGGGCATCCGAGCTCGTCCGGGTCCTCGTAGTCGAAGAGGAAGACGGCGAGGGGCCGACGCGGGGAGGCTGTCGGCGACGGCGAGGTCGCAGAGGCGTCGGCGATGGCGGAGCTGCAGTGGTGGGGGGCGCGGGGACGGGGCACACGTAGGGGCGGCGGCATCGTGGGTCGGGGCAGCGCGAGGGGGGGGGACTGGATCTGGCGAGAGGGAAGGACAAAGGGGTCGGGCGAGTTGGAGCTAGGGGGAAGATTACTAATGGCGCACCCCCGAGCGGTGCGCCATTAGAATGTTTTTTTATTAGAATGTTTTTATTATTTTTATACTAATGGCGCACCGTGGCACAGTGCGCCATTACTAGTTTAAACTAGTAATGGCGCACTATGCAACGGTGCGCCATTAGTAGTTTTGCAAAAGAGTAAAAAAAATACAGTAGTGGCGCACTCTATGGATGGTGCGCCATTAGTAGTTCTAACTACTAATGGCGCACTCTGCCCGGATGCGCCATTAGTATGTTTGAAAAAAATGAAAAAAACATTTTGTTACTAGTGGCGCACCGTGTGCCTGGTGCGCCATTAGTGCATCTCCACATGGTGCGCCATTAGTATATACTAATGGCGCACCACATGTCTGGTGCGCCATTAGTGTCATTTCCATCTATAGCCCTTTTCCTAGTAGTGCACAAAGCAAGTAGGCAGATTGTATTCCATGTAAAATATCGAAGCCTATGTAAAAGCTGGAAATGACACTTTCTTTCTATATAATGCAGTGTTCGTTGCCAACACATGATGGAAGAGATCACATAGAGAAATACTATTCACTCATGTCTATAGTTGCAGTATTTAGAAACAGGTTGGTCCACCCTAAAAGAATATTGCCAACAAATATGACAAGGCAAGCACAGATGTAGTGAATCAATCATTTACTTGTGAGCTCACTAGGACAAGTATGAAGAATTGTAACTACAGTAAGAGACCGTCCAAAATCTAAATCAAGAAGTTTGTCTAGCACTTATTGTTTGAAACTAATCGACGTGAATAATTGGATATTATATCGAATGAGTAAGAAAGACATGTAAAATTTTCAACAAACCTGGCTTGCAGTAGTAATCTGGGTCAATGTCACTACGACCAACAATCCAAAATGACTAGTGTCTTTTCCTAGGGCCGGAATTTTGAAAACCCTGTGAACTTTACAGGTACTAAAGATTACCTAAATACATCTGAACTATTAGGTGTAGGTAGCACTGAGCACACAACAAACCCTAATGACAGTCCTTCCTAATGAGTAATGAATCAATTAGAAAATGGGTGATGAGGAGTGGCTGTGAGTGTTAAGGACTTATCTCAGGATAAATCGGGTTGGCTTAGTGGGTGTTACACGCCTGGGCCCTGAACGGACTGGGAAGGTAGGCACGGCAGCGCGCCCGGGCAGCGGTGACACTGTTGCGCGAGCCGCTCCTGACCACCTGTTAGTCCGGCATCTCCTCCTAGAGTCATGCCGTCCGGGGACGACAAGTCGCCGGTGAGGCAGGCGGCTGGGGGCGAGTAGAGATCGGAAGCGCGCAGCAGAACAGAGGGGAATCGGGGCCTGGGACGACCCAAAATCCCAGAGTGGGTGAGGGAGTCCTGGATTAGGGGGTCCTCGGACAACCGGACTATATACTTTAGCCGGACTATTGGACTATGAAGATACAAGATTGAAGACTTCGTCCAGTGTCCCGATGGGACTCTCCTTGGAGTGGAAGGCAAGCTTGGCAATACAGATATGTAGATCTCCTCCCTTGTAACCGACTCTGTGTAACCCTAGCCCCCTCTGGTGTCTATATAAACCGGAGGGTTAAGTCCATAGGACAAGAACAATCATACCATAGGCTAGCTTCCAGGGTTTAGCCTCTACGATCTCGTGGTAGATCAACTCTTGTAATACTCATATCATCAAGATCAATCAAGCAGGAAGTAGGGTATTACCTCCATCGAGAGGGCCCGAACCTGGGTAAACATCATGTCCCCTGCCTCCTGTTACCATCCGCCTTAGACACACAGTTCGGGACCCCGTACCCGAGATCCGCCGGTTCTGACACCGACATTGGTGTTTTCATTGAGAGTTCCACTGTGTCGTCACCATAAGGCTTGATGGCTCCTCCGATCATCGGCAACGATGCGATCCAGGGCGAGGTTTTCCTTCCCGGATAGATCTTCGTATTCGGCGGCTTCGTACTGCGGGCCAACTCGCTTGGCCATCTGGAGCAGATCGAGAGCTACGCCCCTGGCCATCAGGTCAGGTTTGGAAACTTGAACTATATTGCCGGCATCCCCGAAGACTTGATCTTCGACGGATTCGAGCCCATGTCAGGTGCGTCGCATAGTCACGATGAGCATGACTTAGCTCTGTCGTCGGTCAGTGTTCGGGAGATCACACCTGCAACTACTCCGGCCCTTAATCCGGAGTAGATCGCGCCATCCGAGGTCGGGTGGATGGACCCCGCCACGAAGGCCGCAAACTCGGTGGCGTTAGAGCCGAATACTGACTTCACCTCTTACGAGACCCGTGATGCCGGACACTTGGATTCATCCCCGGCCACGGGTTTCAAACTGCATGCGTCCGTGCCTATCGAATCGGATTGGGCACCGATCATGGTGTTTTCCTCAACGGATATCTTTCAGCACTCGCCCCTGGGTGATGTGCTAAATTCATTAAAGTCTCTGTCCTTGTCAGGAGACCCTTGTGTAGGATCGAAAGTATGTCTAGAGGGGGGGGGTGATTAGACTACTTGACCAAATAAAAATCTAGCCTTTTCCCAATTTTAGTTCTTGGCAGATTTTAGCTATCTTAGCACAAATCAAGCAATCTTAACACAATTCAAGCAAGCATGCAAAGAGTCTATGAGCAGCGGAAAGTAAAGCATGCAACTTGCAAGAATGTAAAGGGAAGGGTTTGGAGAATTCAAACACAATTGGAGACACGGATGTTTTTGTCATGGTTCCGATAGGTGGTGCTATCGTACATCCACGTTGATGGAGACTTCAACCCACGAAGGGTAACGGTTGCGCGAGTCCACGGAGGGCTCCACCCACGAAGGGTCCATGAAGAAGCAACCTTGTCTATCCCATCATGGCCATCGCCCATGAAGGACATGCCTCACTAGCGGTAGATCTTCACGAATTAGGCGATCTCCTTGCCCTTACAAACTCCTTGGTTCAACTCCACAATCTTGTCGGAGGCTCCCAAGTGAAACCTAGCCAATCTAGGAGACACCACTCTCCAAGAAGTAACAAATGGTGTGTTGATGATGAACTCCTTGCTCTTGTGCTTCAAATGATAGTCTCCCCAACACTCAACTCTCTCTCACAGGATTTGGATTTGGTGGAAAGAAGATTTGAGTGGAAAGCAACTTGGGGAAGGCTAGAGATCAAGATTCATATGGTGGGAATGGAATATCTTGGCCTCAACACATGAGTAGGTAGTTCTCTCTCAGAAAAATTTGTATTGGAAGTGTAGGTATGTTCTGATGGCTCTCTCCACGAATGAAGAGTGGGTGGACGGGTATATATAGCCTCCACACAAAAACTAACCGTTACACACAATTTACCAATCTCGGTGAGACCGAATTAAGAAACTCGGTCGGACTGATTTAGCAAACCTAGTGACCGTTAGGATTTTCGGTGGGACTGAGATGCAACTCGGCAGGACCGATATGGTTAGGGTTAGGGCATAACGTAATCTCGGTGTGACCAATTACACAAACTCAGTGGAACCGATTTTGGTAATAAGCTAACCAGAGAGTTGGTCAGGTAAACTCGGTGGGACCGATCGCTCATCTTGGTAGGACCGAAATGTTACGAAGGGAAACAGAGAGTTTACATTGCAATCTCGGTGGGACCGATCGCTCATCTCGGTAGGACCGAAACGTTACAAAGGGAAACAGAGAGATTACAACCCCATCTCGGTGTGACCGAAATCCCTATCTGTGAGACCGATTTGCCTAGGGTTTGTGTCAGTGGCTATGACATCTGAACTCGGTGGCGCTGGATAGAAAGAATTGGTGGGGCCGAGTTTGACTTTTGGTTTAGATCATATGTGGATGTGGAAAGGTAGTTGAGGGTTTTGGAGCATATCACTAAGCACTATGAAGCAATCAAGCCATTAAGCAACACCTCAACCCTCCTTGATAGTATTGGCTTTTCCTATAGACTCAATGTGATCTTGGATCACTAAAATATAAAATGTAGAGTCTTGAGCTTTGAGCTTGAGCCAATCTTTTTGTCCTTAGTATTTTGAGGGGTCCACTTTCTTCATCCATGCCATTCCATTCATTGAGCTTTTCTTGAAATATTAATCTTGGAATAATGTTAGCTCAATGAGCTATATGTTGTTAGGAATTACCAAAACCACCCAGGGATAGTTGCACTTTCAATCTCCCCCTTTTTGGTAATTGATGACAACATATAGATCAAAGCTTCGACAAATGATAATAAGAGTGAAAAACATTGTCGCTTTGAGAAGTATGTGAAAATCAAGAGCTCCCCCTAAATTTGTGCATAGTTTATGATTTGCTTTGGACTGCAAATGCACAGAGAGTTAGGCTCATGGGTTACTCTTCCATGTCACATACATCTTGGTGGAGCGCTCAAAATGATAATAATTAAATACATGCACTCATCACCAAGCAAAGTGAATGATCATATAGGGATAAAATGATAATGTCATCTAACAAGCATTAATGTAGCATATGATCAAACACACATGATCATCCAAGTATCACGCAGACAGAAAGTATCGCAAACAAGCAAATAAAGTTCAACCACCAAAGCAAGAGAGAATAAGAAAGCAACACTCTCTCTCGAAGCCTATGATCTATACATTTTCTCCCCCTTTGGCAACAAGTTACCAAAAAGTTCCTAGAAAATGCATAGCACTAAATCGTCTCTTAGGCTTGGTCTTCAGGTGGTGGTGTCCGGATAACTCCAAGAACGAAGGCTTCAGTCGATGTGGATGGAGCTGATGGAGTAGGTGCTGGAGCTGGTGGCACTGAAGCTGTAGCTGGTGCAGGTGAAGTTTCTCTGGTGTCTGGAACAGGCACTGCAGCAGATCTCTGAGCTCTAGGCACTCTGGCAAATGCATAAGTGGTTGTCTTGCCCTTCCTCTCCTGCATATCATCCTGAAGTTGCTTCACAACAGACTGGATCTCAGTTACCTTCACATCCATGTCATAGAACTTTTGCTCCACGATCCTTTCCAAGCTCTCCTAGTTTTGAGTCAGGGTGGCTAGTCCCTTCTCAATCCCCAGAGTGGAGGCAATCAAGTAGCCAAGCTGATCTTGCTTGCTCTTCAGAACATACTGATATGCTTCTTCAGTAGTTGGCATCCTTGCAGCCTTTTCAGCCTTTGCCTTCTCCTTCTTGGCTTGTGCGTGCACAGAAGATGGTTCATTTTCATCCATCACCACAGTGTTGTCCTCAAATTCTGGATAGATATGCATGTGCTCCTTGTCCAACAAGTATGTGCCAGTGCCCATCTTGGAGTTAATCAGCTCCTGGATCTATGGGCAATACCCACAACTCCTCTTCTGATCTGCAGTTGTCCTCTTTATGGTTTCCACTATTAGGCTCATGACTTTGAACTTCTGTGGGACATCAAAGATGTGAAGAAAGTTAATTGCATGGCCTCTGATCATCTTGTGATCACCTGACTTTGGCAAGAGAGTGTGCCTGAGGATCTAGTTGATAGTTGGCAAGCCTGACAGAAGGTAATGCACAGATCCAAACTTGTGTGTCTCAAGAGCAGCATCTGGGATCTCCTTGTACACGTGTGCCATGGTGTTGTGATCCTTCTTGTTCTTGGCATAGACATCCAAGTCATCTTCACTCTCTTCTGGAGCATTGATCAATTTCGCCCATTCAGCAACCGTTGACTGGTACCTAGTGCCTTCAGACATCCAGACAATCCTTCCATCTGGGTAGAAGTGAGCTGTGGAGTAGAACTGCATGATAAGCTCATCATTCCACTTTGTGAACTTCTGAGCCACAAACTCATCAACTCCACAAGCCTTGAAACTGTCATATACACCTGGATAGTGTTCTTCATTCTCCTTGATGTACTCCCAGTCGACCCATCTCATGTCACATACTATTGGTTTCTTGTCAAGCAACACTGTCTCATAGAAATCCTGCTGTTCTTTAGTATGGAACCTATAGTCCACAACAGTTCTCCTTCTGGTGGCATATGGATCTGACTCTCTCCATAGCCTCAATCCTGAGTCCTTCCTGATCTTCATGTTTTCTGCTATAGGATGAGCATCATTATGATCTCGAATTTTTGGTTTTAACTTCCTCAAAACCTATGTCTCATAATCTTCTTCTTCAGCAACAGTTTCAGGCACTGGGGCCTTGTTTTTCTCAGCAACTGGAATGTTCCTGGTACTCCTCTTTGGTGCAGTTTTGGGTTTTGGAGCAGGTGGCTTAGAAACTTCTTTGGGCTTAGGTGAAGCATCCCCTGACACAATGGCATCACCCATAAGCTTCTGAGCTTTGGGCGCTGGTGCAGCATCTTCTTCCTCTTCCTCTTCAGAATCTCTCATGATTGAAGATCTTCCAAGCACTCTGGTAGTGGTCTTTTTGATCCTCTCTTTCCTCCTCTTCCCTTCTGCAGCAGCCTCTTTGGGTTGAGATTCCCAAGGTACTTGAGTAGAGGCTCTGGCTTTAGACATGGGAATTCTCTTTGCAGGCGCTTTGGTTTTCATACCAGGCTTAGTGGCAGCAGCAGTGCTATATTCCTTCTTAACCACTTTCTTCTTGGAAGTGGCCTCATCCTCAACTGCCACATAGTCTTCATCCTCAGATTCAGAAGTTTTCTTCTTTCTTGCCCTGGTGGCAGCTTTTGGCATGTTGCTTGGGGTGCTCCTGCTACCCTCATCAGAGCTGCTAGAGGGACTAGTGCCCTCACTCAAGTGAACCTGCTCCTCTGAGTTGTTCTGGCTGTCACTCTGATCAGACTTATTGCAAACACTGACAGCAGACCCTGTCAATAGATATAGATGAGATAGAGTGGATGAGCATCACAAAATGCAGAGGTTTTTGCAAAAGAATGAGTCAAAAACTTAGTTTTAGTTTTCCACAGAAAGCATTTCGGGTCAACCGATTTGTAAACTCGGTGATACCGAAGCAGCTGTTGGAACCTAAACTAGTGAACTCGGTCAGACCGAGTCACAGTTCGGTGGCACCGAGACTGCTAGGGTTTCACAAAGTCCTGAACTCGGTCACACCGATTTGCAATTCTCGGTCAGATCGAGAATCACATGTGCAATGGCCTGAGCCGAATCGGTGGTACCGAGTTCCACAACTCGGTGGGTCCGAGATGGTTTCGGCGGAAACCTAACCCTAAATTCTGAATTCACGACTAAACTACGGAGTGTTTTCGATGGATAGAATGATCTCAATCATGGCAAGATACATGGCGAACACAATGTGCTAGGAATCAGATCAGGATAGCATAGTGATCGAGTTCATACCCTAGTTCGGCAATGAACTCACTACGGCAGCAACGGCGGGGATGATTCCCGTTGACGGCGGCGAAGACCAGCGGCAGGAGGCAACTGGCGATGAGGAAGACGATCTGGAGACCCTGGAGGCAGAGCGGGATAAGCGCGGGCGAAAGAGTTTAGAGAAAATTTCCAAAATTTTGCCCGTGGGTATATATAGCCCGACCCTGTCGGTGTGACCGAGTGGAACAACTCGGTGCCGAGATGCATGACTACAAGCAGTTACTGCAACTCGGTGTGACCGAAAATTTCAAATCGGTTGCACCGAGATTGAAAACATAGATCGACTTAGTGATCTCGGTATGACCGAAATAGGTGAATCGGTCAGACCGAAATGCACAAAGAAGTTTTGGAAGTTTAAGTCTATGATGAATCGGGGACTCCGAGTGCTCCTCACACATAGTGGTTCGAATCTGATTTGATCAAATTTTGTGATGTAGCATGAATGTTGTTTGAGACGAGAAAAGCATAGATAGCTAGAGAAGGTTCTTAGGCATTCTTGTCCATCCACTTGGCCAAAAGAAAAGGAAACCAAACAATCAAAACAACAAGTGGATGTCCTCGAATGAGTAAATTATGCAACCAACATGCTCACACAATAAAATGACAAATGAAATATGTGGCAAAGCATGCAAAAACAATTCTAGCATCTATCAAGCAATTGTGATGACTAGGTCATCTATATATGAGTATATTGACTTAGGAGTCAAATGAGAACATTTGATCATAGGTCATACTCATCGTTTAAGCACAAGTGGGGTTACCACTTCTACATATAGCGTTGTTGTGTTCACACCATTAGAGTTGCTTTAACTCAATTGTTAGAGTAAAGCTCCCCTAGATGTGAGATCCCCCCTACGAGGGATGAACTAACCTTGGGTTTTGTCGATGATGACTTCATGTAGGTGTTGAAGATGTGGATGCTCTATGTTGATGTAGATCATTTGGAGCTATCCTTTGGAGTGAGTTGTACTTTCAATACCTACACGGGTTAGTCCCACAAGGAACAAACAAGGATATCCATAGACATAGAATGATGCACACACAAGATGATGTCTATGAAAACTTTACGTTACCTTGTCCCTTGTCTTACCAACAAGAGGGTTTGTGACTCCTTGAACTAGTGCAAGATGTGGAAGTTGATTTTACTCGTTCTTGCCAAAATGATAAGAGTGAAGTATGTTGGCGGAGTCACCCTCAAGAACTCTCTAGTTCTTCTTCTTCGAGATCCACACCATCTTGATGGGAATCCTCGGAGTTGTAGTTGTACTTGATGAAGTGGAACTTGATGTAGTCTTGGGAACCCACTTGACCAAGGCCTTAGGAGATTCTTCAAATGCATCAATTTCCTCTTGAAGCTTGTCCTTGCCTTTTTGCTTGTGGTCTTGTGGTGGAAGATCATCTTGAGCTTGTGTCCCTTTGGAAGAAGTAGGATCACACTTCTCTTGTTGAGGAACAAACTTCGTCTTGGGGTATTGATCTTCTTCCCACTCAACTCCATTGGCATTGAACTTTTGTTCAAAACCAACACCTTGATTCTTCCGGTGCCTTCCTTGCTTGCGTACAATTTCCTCGAATTGCTTACTCCCGGCAAGGCTCTTGTAAACACCTTTATCTATAATTCCCTTCAATAAGTTATTTTCTTGCTCAAGTGTAACTTGGCTAAGAGAATCATTAGTGGAATCAAGAGAACTACTAGAAGCAACAACATTGGATTTAGCATGATTATTGTTACTACTAGAGGAAGAATCTTTCTTGTTCTTGTTACTAGACTTGACTTGAGGCATGTAAGTGGATAAGAGTAAACGCTTGGCAATGTAAGAAGAACTTTTCTTGCAAAGATCATCATTGATTGCCTTTAAGAACTCATGCTCTTGCTCAAGATTGAGCTTCTCAAAACGTAATTTCTCATGAGTCCTTAAAAGTTCTCGATGATCTCCTAAGATAGTTTCATGAGCTAACTTAAGAGTGTTTAGTTCTTTAGTTAGAGACTCAATCTTCTCCCTATCATTGTCATTCGTTTCATCTTGATTAGCATGATCAATTGACGTTTCATCATAGTATTCATCACTATAGTTGTCAACAAGTAAATCATCATCACCTAACAAGTCATCTTCATCACTATTGAAATCAACATACTCGGGGTGTGATACCTTTGGACCTTTCGCCATGAAGCATCTTCCAATTCCTTCATTTGGTGAATCAAATATGTCGTAGGAGTTGGTTGACACAAGTGCTAGACCGGCAACACGTTCATCTTGAGTATATTCGGAGTCGGAGTGATAGCTTCTCTCGGAGTCATTGTCGGAGACGGATACCCATTCACCAACATGAGCTTGTTGTCTTCGTTTTGTGTAGCTCCTTGATGACTTGTCATTCCTTTCCGAATCCTTGCTTCTCCGAGAGGGTCTTCGTTCATACCGATCATCCCTACTCCTTCTCTCCCTTGATGGTGATTCTTCTCTTCTACTTCTTTCTTTTGGGAGAATCTTCTCTTCTCTTGTGGGGAGCAGTACACTCATTGGAGTAGTGTCCGGGTCTTCCACAATTGTAGCAGTTTCGCTCTCGACTAGAAGATCTTTTGTCATTGTAGGACCTTGACTTGGAGCTACTCTATTTTCTCCTACTCTTGTAGAATTTGTTGAAGTTCTTCACCATTAAGCTCAATTCTTCATTGAAGGTTTGTTTCTCACTTGATGATGTGGGGGCTTCGCATGAGGCTTTGTAAGCACCACTTGATTTGTTGTGAAGTTCCTCCTTATCCTTGAGTGACATCTCATGAGCAACAATTCTTCCAATGACTTCTGTTGGCTTGAGATCTTTGTAATTGGGAATCATTTGAATCAATGTGCACACGGTCATCTCTTAGGATCTTCTTGATGATGAATTTGTCGGTCATGTCTTCACTTCCTAAGCCGGCAATCTCATTTGTGATAAGTGCAAGCCTAGAGTACATTTCAGCGACACCTTCACCATCCTTCATTTTGAACTTGTCAAGTTGACTTTGAAGCACATCCAACTTGGATTCCTTGACGGAGTCGGTACCTTCGTGCATATTAATCAAAGTATCCCAAATTTCCTTTGCATTCTCAAGATGGCTGATTTTGTTGAATTCTTCAGGGCACAATCCGTTGAAGAGGATATCACAAGCTTCAGCATTGTATTGCAACATTTTCAACTCTTCTGCGGTGGCTTCACGATTCGGTTCTTTCCCATCAAAGAATTCACCTTGCAAGCCAATACACACAATAGCCCAAACGGCGGGGTTATGTCCAAGAATATGCATTTTCATCTTATGCTTCCAACTAGCAAAATTAGGACCATCAAAGTAAGGACCTCTACGGTGGTAATTTCCCTCGCTAGACGCCATACTCTCCTAGGTTGTGAAACAAAGGCTATGACCACCAAAAGCTATGGAAATCAAAGCAAATGGAGACCAAGGCTCTGATACCACTTGTAGGATCGAAAGTATGTCTAGAGGGGGGGTGATTAGACTACTTGATCAAATAAAAATCTAGCCTTTTCCCAATTTTAGTTCTTGGCAGATTTTAGCTATCTTAGCACAAGTCAAGCAATCTTAACACAATTCAAGCAAGCACGCAAAGAGTCTATGAGCAGCGGAAAGTAAAGCATGCAACTTGCAAGAATGTAAAGGGAAGGGTTTGGAGAATTCAAATGCAATTGTAGACACAGATGTTTTTGTCATGGTTCCAATAGGTGGTGCTATCGTACATCCACGTTGATGGAGACTTCAACCCACGAAGGGTAATGGTTGCGCGAGTTCACGGAGGGTTCCACCCACGAAGGGTCCACGAAGAAGCAACCTTGTCTATCCCATCATGGCCATCGCCCACAAGGGACTTGCCTCACTAGCGGTAGATCTTCATGAAGTAGGCGATCTCCTTGCCCTTACAAACTCCTTGGTTCAACTCCACAATCTTGTCGGAGGCTCCCAAGTGACACCTAGCCAATCTAGGAGACACCACTCTCCAAGAAGTAATAAATGGTGTGTTGATGATGAACTCCTTGCTCTTGTGCTTCATATGATAGTCTCCCCAACACTCAACTCTCTCTCACAGGATTTGGATTTAGTGGAAATAAGATTTGAGTGGAAAGCAACTTGGGGAAGGCTAGAGATCAAGATTCATATGGTGGGAATGGAATATCTTGGCCTCAACACATGAGTAGGTAGTTCTCTCTCAGAAAATGTGTATTGGAAGTGTAGGTATGTTCTGATGGCTCTCTCCATGAATGAAGAGTGGGTGGAGGGGTATATATAGCCTCCACACAAAAACTAACCGTTACACACAATTTACCAATCTCGGTGACACCGAATTAAGAAACTCGGTCGGACCGATTTAGCAAACCTAGTGACCGTTAGGATTTTCGGTGGGACTGAGATGCAAGTCGGTAGGACCGATATGGTTAGGGTTAGGGCATAACATAATCTCGGTGTGACCGATTACACAAACTCGGTGGAATTGATTTTGGTAATAAGCTAACCAGAGAGTTGGTCAGGTAAACTCGGTGGGACCGATCGCTCATATCGGTAGGACCGAAACGTTACGAAGGGAAACAGAGAGTTTACATTGCAATCTCGGTGGGACCGGTCGCTCATCTCGGTAGGACCGAAACGTTACGAAGGGAAACAGAGAGATTACAACCCCATCTCGGTGTGACCGAAATCCCTATCGGTGAGACCGATTTGCCTAGGGTTTGTGGCAGTGGCTATGATATCTGAACTTGGTGGCGCCGGATAGAAATAATCGGTGGGGCTGAGTTTGACTTTTGGTTTAGGTCATATGTGGATGTGGAAGGTAGTTGAGGATTTTGGAGCATATCACTAAGCACTATGAAGCAAGCAAGCCATTAAGCAACACCTCATCCCTCCTTGATAGTATTGGCTTTTCCTATAGACTCAATGTGATTTTGGATCACTAAAATATAAAATGTAGAGTCTTGAGCTTTGAGCTTGAGCCAATCTTTTTGTCCTTAGTATTTTGAGGGGTCCACTCTCCTCATCCATGCCATGCCATTCATTGAGCTTTTCCTGAAATATTAATCTTGGAATAATGTTATCTCAATGAGCTATATGTTGTTAGGAATTACCAAAACCACCCAGGGATAGTTGCACTTTCACCTTGGCCGAACTATGTCCGGCTTGAGTGGGAAGCAGATGACGAAGAAATTCGTTCCCCACCCACCACCCACCTAATAGCCACTATTGACAACTTAACCGAGATGCTCCACTTCGGCTCCGAATATATTGACGGTATGGACGCCGATGCAGGAGATGAAGAGGAACCATCGCCCATAGGGCGCTGGACTGCCACTTCATCACATGATATATACATGGTGGATACACCCAAAGAAAACAATGACGAGGAACGGAAGGATGCAGTGAAGGATAGTTCCCTTGAGAAGCAATCAAAGCGACGGCGTAGGCGCCGCTCCAAATCCTACCTCGGCAAAAACAGCGATACCAGCGCAAGAAAGAATAATACCCCGGTCGAGTCCAGAGGAAACGACGACCACACCGACCCAGCAATAGAGCCGAATGAGCCAGCGGACGGCGAACATAGTATGGAGCCGTTGTCCGATCATAGCGACGCCGAGCGTTAGGCTAATCAACCTGTCTCCAAAGAGGAGAACAGTCCGGACGACGATGCACACATCATCCCGGAAAGGCACTTGGAACAAGAGAATCTCTACAAAAGGCTTATAGCCACCGCGAGGAGCCTGAAGAAGTAGAAGCAAAGGCTTAAGGCCACACAGAATACGCTCAACAGTAGATGGAACAAAGTGCTCGACACTAAAGAAAAGTATGGTGGCAGTCGCCACACAAAGAGCTATCAAAAGCCCAAGCTGTTGCCTGAGTTCGATGATGAGGCCGTAGAGCCTACACAGCCGAAAAATAAAATGGCCGATCAGCCGGATCGACCACCTCGTGGCTGCGATAGGGAGGCTAACGATGTCGCACATAAGTCAGCACATGATTTACGTGAGGACTTGCGCCAACAATCCGGTATGACCAGGTCCATCTATGGATCTAGGAAGCGCGCTCCGACACAAAATCAAAACAGAACACTACAACCGTCCGAACGCGACGATACATCCACATACAGGGGTGCCGCACACCCCCTATGCTTCACCGATGAGGTACTGGATCATGAATTTCCAGAGGGATTCAAGCCCATGAACATAGAGGCGTACGACGGAACGACAGACCCTGGGGTCTGGATTGAGGACTTCATCCTCCATATCCATATGGCTCGCGGAGACGATCTCCACGCCATCAAATACTTGCCCCTCAAGTTGAAAGGACCAGCTCGGCACTGGCTAAAGAGCCTCCCCAAAAATTCAATTGGAAGTTGGGAGGAGCTTGAGAATGCTTTTAGGGCTAGTTTTCAAGGGACTTATGTCCGACCTCCGGATGTAGATGATTTAAGTCATATAATTCAACAGCCCAGAGAGCCAGCCCGAAAGCTTTGGAACAAATTTCTCACTTAGAATAATCCGATCGTCGACTGCTCAGACGCCGAAACCTTAGCAGCTTTCAAACACAGCGTCCGAGACGAATGGCTCGCCAGACACCTCGGCCAAGAAAAACCAAGGACAATGGCAGCCCTAACAAGCCTCATGACCTGCTTTTGCGCGGGCCAAGATAGCTGGCTGGCCCGTAGTAGCACTAGCGACCCAAGCACATCAGAAGTCAGGGATGGCAATGGAAAACCACAACGCAGTAAAAGCAAGCGTCGAAATAACGAAGACAACCCAGACAACATGGCGGTAAACGCCGGATTTAGGGGCTCTCGACCCGGTCAATGGAAAAAGACTTTCAAAGGCAACAAAGATGGACCGTCCAGCCTAAACAAGATTCTTGACAAATTATGTCAGATTCATGGCACCTCCGATAAGCCTGCAAATCATATCCACAGAGAATGCTGGGTCTTCAAGCAGGCCGGCACGCTAAACGCCGAACACAAGGGGAGGGAGACACCAAGTGAAGACGAGGATGAGCCTCGACAGCAAAACACTGGGGGACAGAAAAAATTCCCACCAGAGGTCAAAACAGTGAACATGATTCACGTAATAAAAAGGAGCAAACATGCACTCCGAGACATAACCAATTTTTCGCCCGACAACTTTCACCTAAGTTCTTCTCTTTTACAGATGATAATCGTGCTACACCCTTCCAGGATACGGCACAATGGAGACACAGGCGCAGACGTGCAGCAGGGCCCCGCTCAAAGGTTTCTTTTTAGATTAATACCCTATGTAAACCTTTTTTACTGTCTCTTGTTGCTTCACATCCTCCGGATACTCAGTATAACCGAGAGGGATGCTGACGTTATTGGCATTTCGCCACGTCAGAATAAAGCACATACCTGGACACTCGAGGTTCATTATCAAGGGCGTTACTCAGCCCGGTATATGTTGTAAAGACCGAATACCTTAGGGAGTGTTCGGCGTCGCGAGTTTAGCCTTATATGCATCAGCTCCTAATCATGTCTTTGGTCAAATGTTGGGTTTGCCTGGCTCCCGTGTTTTGCTACTTACGTTCCGCTCTATCGGCTAAGGTGGCACCGGGAGAACTACTGCGATTGTGCCCTGGTTCATCTGGATGAGCACCTTAGTAGAGAAAGCCGAAAACTCACTGTCATGATAAAGCGCAAGACTGGTCAACCACACGATGACCTAGCGGAATCTTCGCGATTCCTCTACATTAACAAAGGGCCGTTTCCCGGTCATATATGTACGTGCCCCGTATTCTGATGAGCACGGAAGTACCAGGGGCTATATAGTAGCCCCACTATCAAACTCCTATGGCTAAGTGAAAGTGTTAAAGCAATATAGTCTGATTGCCTCGTTCGCCATGCTACCACCTCCTTAATGGACCGAGACGTTGGATCAAGTGTGAACACGCGCTTTTGCGAACACCCTCGCATTATATGCGTGGGGGCTGAAGCCAACGACTGCAAACTTTCAAGTTATATACATATATACATAAACGGCCGCATAGGAGGCATCATAATATTTTCAGGCAAAAGTATAAACACAACCTTTATAATTTAAATAGCATTGTCTTTACAATCGGGGTACATGTCACTCGAACATGACACTCTTCAAGCACTGAGCCTCTATTAAACGGGCACCTTCTAGGACTTCTTCAAAATAGTGCTCAGATGAAACCTGGCCTATGGCCGGATTCTGGGTTGCAATAGCGGTGGCCTCCATCTTTGCCCAGAATGTCTTGACATGGGCAAGAGCCATCCGTGCGCCTTCTATGCACGCCGACCTCTTCACAGCGTCGATATGCGGCACGACACCAAGGAATCGTTGCACAAGACCAAAATAACTATTCGGCCTCGGTCCTTCCGGCCAGAGATGATCCACGACAGACCGCATGGCAAGTCCGGACAACCTATGGAGCTCGGCCCACTCGGCGATTTGCTCATTTAACAGCAGCGGGCGCGCTGGAGCATTGAACTGTGACCAGAACAACTTTTCCACTTCGTGATCTTTTTGATCTTTGAAAAACTTGGTCGCATCAGCAGCACTCGCTGCCAAATCCAAGTACGCGTCTGCATAACTCCATAATTGATCCAGATGGGCATACTTAGGATCTCCGAACTTCGTCCGCAACAAAAAGGGCTTCCCAGCCGTGATATCTCCGGCTTGACGTAGCTCCTCTTCGCCGCTCTGATTTCAGAGCAGGTTTCCTTGGCTGCTACCATGGCTTTCTCCAGACCCGCCATCTTTGTTTGGCTTTCCCTTTCAAGAAGCTCATAACGGTCGGCGGCACCCTTCAACTCAACAGCCATCTTGGCTATTTTCTCTTTGCCCTCGCGATGAGCAGCCTGTTCGGCTATTAACTCTTCGTTCGCCTTTAGGGCTGCCGCGTCACTTCTCCTGGCCTGTTCCTTGGCCTGGGCAAGTTCCGCCCAAAGGGTCTCCACGGCGGAAGCTCCATCTGCAGTCACAACATATTATAGATACTAGCATAATGCTCCTCTTAAAAACTTGTTGACTATAGGAGAAAATACATACCCTGTGCTTCGTCAAGCCGCTTATTTACAAGCACGATGTCGGCATCTGCCGCATCAAGCTGCCGCCTTAGTTCGGCAAACTCACTAGTCCCGCCAGCAACCGGACCCTTAGCCGCCTGCATATGAATGCAGCATGGTCATTACCTGGGACTATGATCCTCTGTTTGCCGTCTTCGGACAGCAACCAGAGTCTCAGGGGCTACTATCTACATAGGGCACACCTAGCGTGTGCGGTACCGTCAAAAATACATTACTTTGCGTACCTCAAAGCCTTTTAACAGGCTCATAAAAGCTTCATGCAACCCACTTTCGGCGAATGAAATCCTCTCAACCACTTTACCCATTAAAGTATGATGTGCCTCTGAGATAGCCGCTTGCTCCAGAAGATTCGTCAGTGCTCCCGATCGTGCACCGGATAGTTCCGGATTCTTTCTGTTGCTCTCCTTAGGAGCCGAACACTCCGGACTTTGGGTGGCCAAAGGGTTACCTTCTGGCCTTGGCGGATCAGGAGAAATCCTCCATGGGGAGGCGTTTCGCTCTCCATCATCTCCGGAAGAAGATCCCCCGAAGATGAACTTTGTCGAGAAGGGCTACGATCCGAACTACAAGACATATGTCTCGGTTATTGTCCTTGGAAATAAAGTAAGATATATTTACTATAAAGTACTTTTGTTTACTTACAGCTCGGTGGAGGGCTGGTCCCCTTGCGGGAACTGTGCGGTAAGGATGCCCTCCGGGGTAGGGCCCCCTGATAAAGGTTTGTTCCCTCGTTTGGAAATCATTGTTTCCAAGTCTTCAGAGGCGGTCCTATTCCTTCCTTGGGGAGAGGGAATTTTAGATTCTTCTTCCCGGTCATCCTCCTTCACGGAGGCACTAATTCCCCCGGTTTGGATGAATAATGCGTGAGGCCCTCTTTTGGCTTCTTTATTCCTCCCTTTATCTTCCCCTGATGGCGCTTGATAAGGCGCAAGCTCAAGCATCCTGGCTAGTACAGGTTCCGGAGAGCCTTCGGGAAGGGGGGCCGAACACCTGATCAGCTTCGCCTTTTTTATCCAGTCCCGGTGAAAGAGAGTCTTTTTAGAATGATGTTGTGATAAATAAAAACACATCGTGTTCGGCTGCGGAATTACTTACGTGGGTATCTGGATGATTGCAGCTCAGACCCGCATCCTCGGTGGTGTCCGGACGCTTTATTCGTGATCCGAAGAACAATCCATACATCTCTTCCAGCGTCACACAGAAGAATTGCTGAATTGCCCACGGTCCTTCCGGGTTGAACTCCCACATACGGAGAGGTCGACATTTGCAAGGCAGGACTCGACGAACTAGCATGACTTGCATTACTTTGACAAGGTTGATATCTCTTTGGAGGAGATCTCGGATGCGACTCTGCAATGTCGGCACATCATTTACTGGCCCCCAGTCCAGCCCCTTGTTGACCCATGACGCCAGTTGTGGCGGGGGGCCCAAGAAAAAGGCAGGGTCGGCTACCCACTTAGTACCTCGGGGAGCTGTGATGTAAAACCACTCTCGTTGCCATAAGCTGGACACCTCCGGGAAGGAACCCTTTGGCCATGGAGCGTCGACACCTTTGCTTATTATGGTACCTCCGCATTCTGCGTGTCGCCCATTAATCATCTTCGGCTTCACATTAAAGGTCTTGAGCCATAAACTGAAGTGCGGGGTGATGTGGAGGAAGGCCTCACACACGACGATAAACAACGAGATGTGAAGAATGGAACCCGGAGCTAGATCATGGAAATCGAGCCCGTAATAGAACATAAGCCCTCTGACAAAGGGATCAAGACTAAAGCATAGCCCTCGGAGGAAGTGGGAAACAAATACGACACTCTCGTTGGGTTCGGGAGTGGGGATGACCCGCCCTTGAGTAGGCAGCCTATGCGAAATTTCGCCGGTCAGGTACCTGGCTTCTCTTAGCTTCTTGATGTCCTCCTCTGTGACGGAGGAGGGCATCCACCGACCTTGAAGGTTGGATCCGGACATGGTTGAAGGTCCGAAGCACCTAGCCTGAGCCTTGGGTGTTGGAACTCGAGGTGGGGGAAGGATTTGATTGAGCGCGAGAAGAAAAGGACAGGCCATGGTCCCTTTTATAAGGAGGGTGATTATCAAGCGTCCTCCGCGTGGCCGTTTGGAACTTGCCTAAAATCGAGGAGTCATACCAACAGGCACGATTGGGTTACCCATACCCGTATTGATGAGAATCCCATGATAAGGGGACACAATCTCTGCTTCGACAAGACATGCCAAGAAAACCGCCTCGCAATATGTGCAGTAGCTGGTTGAGAAAAATGGTTCAAATAATGTCCGGGCCGTGGTGTGATGTCATACTACAGAATGTGTCAGCAGATTAGATTTGTGGAAATATTATTCTCTCTACGGTGGTATGTGGAATTTTTTTTTGCAGAGCCGGACACTATCCTTGAGATTAAAAATCTTCTATGGAGTATTCGGAGGAGGAACCCGCCTTGCAATGTCGAAGACAATCTGTGCGCCGGACTCATCATCATTGAAGCCTGGTTCAGGGGCTACTGAGGGAGTCCTGGATTAGGGGGTCCTCGAACAGCCGGACTGTTGGACTATGAAGATACAAGATTGAAGACTTCGTCCCATGTCCGGATGGGACTCTCCTTGGCGTGGAAGGCAAGCTTGGCAATACGGATATGTAGATCTCCTCCCTTGTAACCGACTCTGTGTAACCCTAGCCCCCTCCGTGTCTATATAAACCAGAGGGTTTAGTCCGTAGGACAAGAACAATCATACCATAGGCTAGCTTCTAGGGTTTAGCCTCTACGATCTCGTGGTAGATCAACTCTTGTAATACTCATATCATCAAGATCAATCAAGCAGGAAGTAGGGTATTACCTCCATCGAGAGGGCCCGAACCTGGGTAAATATCGTGTCCCCCGCCTCCTGTTACCATTCGCCTTAGACGCACAGTTCGGGACCCCTACCCAAGATCCGCCGGTTTTGACACTAACAGTGGGCCGGCCCACCATGGGCACCCTATAGAGATACACACCCGAGCGGCGAACATGCATTTTCGAAACTACTTTAGGAACATTTAGCTGACCAATTAAACGAATCTGTTTTAATAATGTCATATTCGTATTTGAACAAGTAAGCTTGTTTAGCTTGATGGGTCGAGCGATGCTATTATGACACGAAGCACGTATTCTGATCGTATAGTGATCATAAAAGGGGGAAACCGGAGAAATGATATTTAGCGGCCATTGTTTGCTTCGAACTAAGAACTAAATTCTAAGAGCTAAAAAGAAAGTAGACAAAGTAGAGTAACCAAGTTTAGATCTATTTTCTGGTTGAGATCAAAAAGTTGAGGAGATATGAAGTACCACCTCTCTTGCGGCGCCATGTAGGCATCAGGGGTGCGATGGCTGTCGTTGGCATTGAAGCAGATCTGTGACGGTAGACGGGTGCATTGGGGGATAAGTCCCGTTGCGGTGGAAGAGAAGGTCGTTTGAGCGGCCCCGGCAAAGAGGACGACGGCGGCGATGAAGCGAGAGGACGATGCAAGGCTCTTGGTCGTCGCCGTGGATGTGAAACGTCCATCTCTAGCAGTGGACGACGCGGTCTTGGTAGGCGCTCCGGCATGGTGGGAGGTGGGCTGGATGTGGTGGAGGACGGAGGCGATGGATGTGGTGGAGGACGGCGAATGGATGGGGTGGCGGACGGAGGCTGGTGTGGGGACGGTGTTCTAGCGCGGACGGTGTATGAATGGGAAAATGGAGGGAGAGGTACGTGGAACCATGGAACCATGTTTTTGGGACGCGCATGTCTGAAATATGGGAAAGTTACGAACTTAGCCCCCGTTTAAAATTTGGACGTCTCGTTAGTTGGGGATACAACGGTAATCTCGCATCTCGCCAATACTTGCCCAGAGCGATTTCAGGCGAGGAGAGGGTGGTTGGCGCCCACGGTGTACGAACGGGGCTGACATGTTGGGCGGTTGTGTCATGTCTGAGTGAAGTTACAAACCTACCCCTATTGAATTTTTTTGCCTACATTGATTTCGGCCGAGTCGAGTTTGTTTTGCCGCCCTCCCTGTATGAATGGGGAAATGGAGGGAGAAACAGAGGTCTTTCGGACGAGCTTGAATCAGATGTGTTTTGCCGCCCATGTTTGGCGCCCACCGTGTCGGAATGGGCTCAGAGGCGGTCGTGTCACGTCTTATTGAAGTTACTATCCTACCCCTATTTAGAGTAGTGGAAATCGGGCCGATGGATTGTAATGGGTAGACAGTAATTTCCATCTCCCAAACACTTGGCTTCGAGCAGCCGACGTGGGAGGGGGCATTTTGTCGCTTCTTTCGAATTTTGGGACAATAAGCATCCACGTTTACCCTAGCAACTAAATTCGAATCCATTTTGTATTCCTATACGAATCTTTATAAATCATTCTATGTGTTTTTATATATCTTCAAAAGGACGACAAAGATGTATTCCACTGTCATATATGAATATGGTTTACAAATGCCGATACTCAAGTTCAGAAGCTAGAATCCAGTTTAAGGTGAATTCGAATATTTGGAACACTTCATGTACAACTCAAATGTCACACGCAGCATAATGTGTACTCCGAGCGATGTATCAAGATTCAAATACCGAGTGAATCAACCAAGAATGTACAGAACTAACAGACATATAAACACTTATAGAGTATATGGATCAATAATATCAACTAACATACATAAGCCAGGCCGCTGTACTTTCCTTTGCTACAACAACATCTTTTTTAGCCAAGCTACTACAACATCTTGGCCCTTTCCGATGCGTACCACTTATGGTCCATCTATACTACTATTATTGCTGAATGCACATTCATCCCGATTGGCATATTTGTAGGTCTGGCACAACAATCAAAATGAAATGTCTCCGAGTCTTATCAATTAATACAGACTTGTGCTCAAATAAAATTACAAACCAAAAAACAAAAAACAAAAAACAATTATTACATGATCTCTAAAACAAATGGTTTGATTGATTACATGAACAAACAACACAAAGGTTATTCAACGATGGAAAGAACATTTCACCTATGATTTACCAAGTGGGAATTTAATTTCCTTTTTTCCTTCAGGACCTTAACAATGTGGTCGGTCTCAGCTTTCTTTGTTTTGAAATCCACCAAATATTTAATGGTTGTCTTGAGTACTGCTACTGATTGTGCTGTTTGCTTCCTCAACATGTCAACTTCATCTCTAAGTGCAGAAGCAGAATCTCTTTCTACCACTTGTTTAGCCTCTAGAGCATCACCGGTTGGCAATTCATAATGCAAGATTGGGCCGGTGCCACTGCTGTGGGATGATACAACGTCCATTGGGACCTCTCTCTTTGATCTTGGGCTAACCTGTTTTGCCATTAAATTCTGATTGGATTCAGAAAAGTTGAAGTTAGCAAAACATCTCAAGTGGGAGTTATAACAGCAAACCAGTTAAACAAACAAGGAATTAAAGAGTTTCAATTCGATGCTCAAAAGTAGTTATTAACATCATTTGATGCAAACATTTTACATGCTCCTGGTGATAAGCATATAGTGTCTAATGAGGCATCTAATGCAAGCATTTTGCAAGCTCCCATTGAAGGATTTAGTGTCTAATGATGATCTGCTAAGTTGAGAGAGACATAGAGATTTGCAGGCATTGATGACAAGCAAATTATAGTGCATTTTCATGGCTTGAGGAAACGTCGAGGCCATCTACCAGAAAGTCCCCGTATCATGACAACGTAGCATAAATACTTTTCTAATATGTTGTTTGAAACTATTGGCATACTTGTGCAGGATAGATATATTGATATGCAGTTTGCGCACTGGTTATAGGTGCAACTACACTTCGATATTTTCAGCCAGAGAATGAATAATTCAAGCAGGTACATACCATGTTTGTAGTCCTTCTACACCATGTTGCATTTTGTGTTTTTTGGTGCTTGCATCTTTTAGTGTTTATAATCTGAACTACTTTGGATCATTAGTTGGTTTTCAAAGTGCATGTAGCTTCACATTTCTCAAGTTATGTTGATTTCTGGAGTGCAAGTGCCTTCATATTTTTTAAGTTAAATGTTCGCCCCTGGTAACTTGAATTCGTGGATCCACCACTGCACACAAATCATACACGAATGCCAGTATGAATTAAATGAAATGCAGGGACTTACGCTAGCTCGTTGTATAGGCTCACTACAACTCTGCTTGCACTTGGGATGTTCCATGTACAAGTCCATGTTACCACTTGCTTGGATGTGCAGGCCTTGTGCTCCTTGCACCCCCTCTACATTTTTGACACGGCGAAGGGCTGGTCAAATAAGAGGAATCGACCTTGCTGTTGTACCGGAGGACATATACTTACAAGGTTATACGGGTGTGCAGGATGTGTACCAGATCCCGTAGCGCCGTCATGCTTCGCTAAAAAATGGATTTTCTTGTTTCAGATGATATCTCTAGAAGAAATAAGAGTTAAAGTCAGAGTTGGATAGGCCTGTAAGCTAAGAGAGCAGTGAAAGGATATCCAAACATCGTCGGAACAGTGCACAAGGGAGTGATGTGTTGATACCTAGTTCGGGCCGGTGTTTGGGCATGCTCGCCTAGCTAGAGTGCGAGTCACTTCAGAGCCATTGAGGGTGATGCGCTGGCGTTGGCTGGGCACGCACGGATGCAGATCTTGAGTGGCAGCGGAGCGCTACGATGCGGTGGACGAGACCGTTGGTGAAGCCCCAGCGGCCTCTGGGGCGGAGGCGCGACGATGTGCTCGGTGAAGTAGCCCAAGTGAGCTGGGAGACGTCGTCGGTTAAGCGCACCTGATGCGGTGCAAGTCGGTGTTTGTGAGGCACGTCGGTTGCGGCTACCGACGTTGTCGGTGGACCACCCGGTGCGGTGGACGAGGGCGTAGATGAGGTAGCTCCGGTGCGGTGGTGAAGCGCGACCGTCGTCTTCGTCGTTGTCGTCCGGCACAGAGGTGGGGAAAGAGACGAGACAAGGGGCGATTCGAACTTTGCTTGGGTTGGCGGCGAATTAGGGATTTGAGCAATATGGGCGTGGAAGAGGACAGTGGAGAAGGGAGATTTTGCAGGGCTGGAATTGGGGCCGCCAGATATTTCAATCCGATACGTGGAAGCGCGAACTTATTTTGTCGTCGTCCTTTTTGGGGTGGGGAGGGGGGTGGGTGGCTGGGTGCTACGCGTCCGTCCAACACACGTGACCACCATGACACAACCCTAGTGCGCCTACATTTGGGGATGCAAACAGATTTTCTTTCATTTGCAAACGAATCTGTATGTATCACCATGCCCGTGTTTTCCTTGCAATAATTAGTCATTCGAAACGAGATACTATAAATTAATTAATGAGGAGTTATTTGAAATAAAATCGAAGCGGTATCCACGCTAACATGGATTAGAGTGTGTGTCACATAATTAGTTATTAGAATTAGAGTGTGTGTCACATAGCGATCTCCAATTCTAACATGGATTTCGCATTTCACTGTATGCATGCTACTTTTTAATAAAAATTCATATGTATATGATGAACACCATGGTAGTGAGAAAACTTTTGGATGGATTCAAACATATGACCTACAAAATAGCACAACAAATCGAGTCGATGTCAACTTTTCGAAACCTAGTATGGCACGAATTCGAAATAATTACCCATATGCATGGTCCTCAGTACAAATCTTACAATGTACACCGAATTGAAACATTGATATTAAGTCTCGTACTATCTACATTCAAATGTTGTTTTTGGCCCCCCCCACCCCGCACACACACTACATACTTCCTGTATCAGTCAATCTTCCTCTCCTAAACACCTTAGGAATCCATCGCTTTCCAACACACATCCCTTCTTTCTCTCCATGTTTTGATCTCTAACTCTCTCAACTACACAACCCCCTTTTCCACTCTGTTACGAAATATATTTACCTCACACACCCGCCATTGCACCTCATGCCGAGCTCTCTCTCTCTCCCTCTCCCTCTCACCCTCTCGTGCTAAATACATGCATTGCCTATCTAGCCCCCCAACCTCATGTGCGCACGCACGCACGTTGTCTATCTAGGTCACACCCTTGAGACTGTCTCACTCTTTCTTCCGCACGGCGGGCCACACTCTCTCAATCTCTCTCTCTTTATCCGAGTCTCGTTTAACCTCGTTTTCTTTCACACACAAATGATATATCTCCCTGTTTGGGCCACGATCGGCACACTCTACACTCTCACACAGATTGTCTATCTAGGTCAGTCCATCGAAGCCGCCCCCACTCTTTGGACCTCATGGCGGGCCACGCTCGCTCTCTCTCTCTCTCCCTCCCTCCCTCTCTCTCTCTTTGTATGTCTCGATTGACCTCGCTCTTTCTCGGACAAAAATGATATATCACCATGTTTGAGCCCAATTTGACTTATTCACATTGTATACTCTCTCACGCACATTGTCTATCTAGGTCACTCTCTCCAACCCATCTCACTCTTTTGATCGCACGATGACCCTATGTGATCGATCGACCTTGCTTCCTCCCATGCACAAAATATATCTACACGTCTGTGACTGGATCATCTCTCAAGCTCTATATTACAGCCCTCACCCTTGCCAAAAGCTCAATCGGGCAATATCTCTCCATAGCATATATATTTGTTCCATGAATGTCGGACCACACTCACTTTGTCTCTCTATCTATATGTCTCTCGATTGACCTCGCTTTCTCATGTTGTATCTTCCACACATTGAAGCTACCTCTCCATCCCTCACAATGCCAGAGCTATTTACTTTGCGAGGGGTACTCCAACTTTGGATTAATTTGTGTAGGCATTTATTCCGGTCGGTTTAGATTATATTTTCGTAGAATTCGGCCCACAACTACTCGAAACACCGTTGCAACCCCCGCAACTCCCCTAGTTGAGTTCCCTTTGGCTCGGTCATCGCTCTCTCGCACGTCCTTTCTCGGCTTCAACGTCGCACCATGGTATTATTGCAAAAAACTCCGTTGTTCTTTTTAATTATTAGAAATAAGCTACAAAACTACACACCGATAGTCCACTTGGGATGGAACAAATTTGGACCCACAAATTGAAGTGCTACAAACTACACACCGAGGGGCCCACATGTCATGAAACAAATTTGGACCCATATACAAATTAAAAAAAATAAAGGACGAGGATCGAACATGCGACTAGGTCCTTCAAGCCGCACATCAATAGGCAACATACGTAGAACAGCAATGTTTGTTGTACCTCCCTTTGTTCACATAATGTTTTTATATTACCACAACCTATTTAATTGATAACATGTAATATTATTTTTAGTACTATTCACCTTCACTTACTGGTGGGTTCCATGTGTTCTCTCTCTCTCCTCCCCTTCTGCGTTTAGACGCACGGGCATACACGAAGAACTCGCGGGCGATGTTGCCGTTGACCATATCTGGACGCATTCATAAGTTAGGGCACCAGTTTCACGTGCTAGCAGCACTAGCCAGTGTGTACGTGCAATGCACTTTAATTTGGAAGTATATTAAGTGCATGCGCATATTAAGTTGGATATTATTTGTGTGTTATTATGTGATTAGCACTATTTTTGGCATGAAATTAACCGCATGCTAAACATGTTGAGCACTCGACATTGAAGCAGTCTAGGTCGTTGGATGACAAGGAATACATGTAGCTTGATGACGTTTTATATTTAATTTGATACGGCTCTAGCAGAACATTCAATCAATCAAACCATAGATTTCGTTCAGTCTGACTCCAACTTTAAATTATACAACGATCGATCTAAAATAAACGGAAATGATAAACATTTGGATTTTAAGCATGGCAATCCGAACGTTTTTAATGGCAAATTTAGATTACGTGGCGGCGGCGGCGGCAGCGTCTTGCGGTGGGAAGCGGCTCCTCTGTCGTGCTCTGTGTGTCGACGGGCCACTGACTGACAGCGACGGCGGCGTCTTGCACCGTTGTTGGCTTACTCCTGGACGTTTGCCCTAGCTTTAAGGAAGGCTGCAATGTTCTGGACTTCGGTCTCCAGGAGCGAGTCAACTGGCGGGAGGAGGCGACTGGCGTTGGTGCAAGGAACCGGTCGATGGCGGACATCCATGCCGCTGAGGGGGGCACTGGCACCCGCGCGGGGACGGTGGTGGAGACATTCGTGTGCACGGGCACCGGCACGGGCACACACGTCATTGCATGCGCAGGCACATGCGCTGGCAGGAGCACGGGCACTGGCCGGGCATGCACGTCAGTGCACGTGCAGGCGCATGCGCTGGCAGGTGCACGGGCGCGTGAAAGTTGGCGGGGACCTCGTGGAACCTCGTGGCATCAAGCTTGGCGACAATGTGCGGCTCCCAGCCCATCAATGCCACGGGGATGGGCCGGTTCGACGGGAGCCGGAACGGGAGCGGGGACATGCGCGACGTCTTCCCGCAAGGCCAGTTCAAGCTCGTCCCAAAGCGCCTTATGTTCTTGAGACTCCGGCTGGGTGTCTTCCTCAAGAAACTGGAAGACTAAGGGAAGACCATCATGATGCGGCATGGTGTACGTTTAGGCCAGGCTGGTTGGAGGTAGACGACAGGAGAATCGGAGAGGAAGAGAGAAGATTGTAGCGATACCGGGTAGTGCGGGCACTGGTAGAAAAAGGGCCTGTTGTCCTGGTTCGTAAGGGCCTTTTGTCCCGGTTCTGGAACCGGGACTAAAGGGTCGGTACTAATGACCTGTCCCTTTAGTCCCGGTTCAATCCAGAACCGGGACAGGTGGGCCTCCACGTGGCCTGTGCGCGGAGCCCAGGCAGGAGACCCTTTGGTCCCGGTTGGTGGCACCAACCGGGACGAATAGGCATCCACGCGTCAGCATTTCTGTGGCTGGGGTTTTTGTTTTTTTTGAAAGGGGGGGGGGTTTGGGGGTTTTGGGGGGTTAATTTAGGTGTTTCATATATTGTGTTAGCTAGCTATAGTTAATAGGGAGAAGTGTCCTCTCTTATGTCCATGCTTGGTCGACGCTACATACTATACATATGTATAGAGAGGACTAGACACGCTAGCTAGCTAGTAAGCAAACGAAGGAAACACAAGATCGTCATGAACATATATGCATATAGAGAGAAGTGATATCGACCACCTCTCCTTCTCCGAGAGATTGGTCGAACAACAAGTTCTCTTATATCTATCCGACACTACCGGCTACATATATACAATAATTATCTCTTACAAATATAATCATACGGACTCAGGGTCCACATAGAATTCTCCGTCTTCAGGGATCACGTGGTCAAGAAAGAATGCCGCCAATTCCTCTAGAATTGCTCGCATGCGAGCTAGTGCTAGGAGTTCATCCCGCTTCCGAAACATCTAATTTAAAGAAGGGGGTCAATACATATATATATGAATGAATGAAACTCAACACAAATGATGGTAATAAAATTGTGAATGTTGTTATTTACGTACTTCATATTGTTCGTCAGTGTAGCCCCGCTCACAGGTCGTGTGGCGGATGGACTCGCAAACGTAGTATCCACAGAAATCATTCCCTTGTTCCTGCCACAACCACTTTACAAGAAATAGAGGTCAATCAAACTGATAAGCAAGAATGCCAAATGGTATTGATGAAACTAGCGCTTGAATGACTAGTAGATGCACGGAACATGCTACTATAGTACTTACTTTTGGGTGTCTAAATTGCAGCTCCTTCGGCAGTCCCGGAGCTTTTCTGGTGAATTTTCTCCAAACCCTGCCGGACAAAGAAAACAATTACTTGATATATCAGGAAATGAACAAAGTTGCTGATATGGTGGATAATGATCGATTTAACTTACTTCTCGAGTATTTGAGTCATGTCTGCATAGTCCTGGGGATCTTTTCGTCTTGAGTCTAAGACGGTTACTAGTCCCTGCTCAAGCTTAATCTCTAGGAGAATATAGTGGAAACTGCACACGCATGCATAACTCATCAATTACATTACTATAACCTTGACTAATATATAAGGGAAACCGAATACGCACAAGACAGTAACACTCACTTGAAGTTGTAAGGAAAGAGTATTATATCTTTGGTTTCATTTATTACGAACGATCGTAGCAAGTTGGCCTCGGTAGCTGCAGCATGAAATTTAACCTGAGTTGCATCTATGAGATATGTGTTAATGAAACCAATATCACCGACTTGTCTTTTCTTCAATTTGGCGATCTTCAATCTGCATAATATAGTGAGGATGATTATAAATACATGCAATGAAAGAGCTGAGCTATATAGAGAAACTTAATGACAGAAGTAGTACTACTTACAGACAGTAGCAAGCGACCATTGTTTTATCGAGGGCCAATTGATTGAAAAACTGATAGAACTCCTCAAATGGAACAGGCAACAGTTCAATTCCAACGAGGTCATGCTCCTTTTTAACTTTCACATACAAAGTACTCCTCCCCCCAGAGTCTCTGCAGATTTTCAAGTACCAATCATGCAATCTTCGCATCATCGTTGATAGAGATATTTCATCTTTGACGAGAGGCTTCCCGTACTTGTATCTTTGTATCTGCATGTCCATGGGTTCATAATGTACATCGTCGGGCAGGTAATCTGCAAGATTGCTATAACCGGGCACCATCCTCGGATCATTAGCAATGTTGTGTCGGCACGATTGCTTCGCTTGTTCGCCGAGCTGGGCAATTTGTTTCCCAGCTCGTCGTTCTTTCAGCCTTTGATCACTGACAGTACTTCCCAACCGCTCCGCTTCGGCAAATTCCTTTCCAATAATGCGCTCATAGTTTCCTTTCGGCGGAGACTTCGGTGGTTTTGTCAGGGCAGCCAGAGTGCGCTTCGCTTTCACCGGATCTACCTTCTCCTCCGGAAGTGGATGTCTCTTTGCTTTCAACCCTTGAAACCAGTCATCCACTTCGGTTCGTGCGATCTCGGCGTTCTCCTCCGGGGTCCTCTCATATGGTAACTTCTCTGGAGTCTTCAGAGAAGGACCGAATCTATATGTCCTCCCGCCTCTGGTTGTACTGCTAGACGCCGACCGAGCAGACGGAGCGGTTGTCTTCTTTACTTGCGGAGGAGAAGGACTACGACGCGCTAGAGCAGCCGGAGCTGCGGCAGGTCTCTTCCGCCCTTGCTGACGAGGCGGAGAAGGAGGAGACTGGCTTCTTAGGCGCGTCAGCACAGGCGGAGAAGGAGGCGGAGTGCCGCCACGCGCTGGAGAAGGAGCCGGTCGAGTGCCCTGATCGTCACTCGCCGGAGGAGGAGGCGGTGGAGGAGGCGGAGTGCCCTGACTCGCCGGAGGAGGAGGCGGTGGAGGAGGCGTCCAGTTCAGAAGGTTGATGAGCTCCTTCCGCCATAGGCATGGAGTCTTCAGAGCAGAGCCCAGCCTAGTCTCCCCTTCACCGGTAAGGTGGTCGAGCTGGAGGTCCTCAAATCCCTCCGTTATTTCATCCACCATCACCCTAGCATATCCTTCTGGAATCGGCCGGCAGTGAAAAGTTGCGCCGGGTTCAGTAGGATAAACAGAGCCAACAGCAGCCTTGACCTTCAAATTCATCCATTGCGTCATAAGGTGGCAATTTTGAGACTCCGTGATAGCATCCACGAGATAGCTGGCAGGAGCCGTCAAGGCATGCTCCGGCTGAAGCAGCTTGGTGGAAGCCACGCTGCTTCTGCGCTGAGATGGCGGGGTAGCTTCGGGGGAAGCTTCGGCAGTACATTTGCTGCGATTTGCTTCTCGTTCCTCTATCGCGTCTACCCTTGCTTGCAGCTCCTGCATTTTGGTCTACTGCACTTTTTTCCTCCTCTCATGGAATTTGTAACCGCCTACATCCGGAAACCCAACCTTCCACGGAATGGAGCCCGGCGTGCCTCGTGTCCGTCCAGGGTGCTCAGGATTCCCGAGGGCCATTGTGAGCTCGTCGTTCTCTCTGTCTGGAAAGAACGTCCCTTGCTGCGCTGCTTCAATATACTGCTTAAGCTTCCTGACTGGTATGTCCATTTGATCATTCCTCCAAATGCACTTCCCTGTTACAGGGTCCAAGGTTCCGCCAGCCCCGAAGAACCAAGTCCGGCAACGGTCTGGCCAGTTAATTGTCTCTAGTTCGATCCCTTTATCAACCAGATCATTCTCAGTCCTGGCCCACTTAGGCCGGGCTACGAGGTAGCCACCTGACCCCGTGCGATGGTGATGCTTCTTCTCCGCAGAATTTTGCTTGTTTGTCGCCGACATCTTCTTACTCTTTTCCGATGTCTTGTGGGCCACAAATGTAGGCCAGTGATCTTTGATCTTCTCATATCGGCCCTTGAATTCTGGTGTCTCATCATTTTCGACAAACTTATTCAGCTCTTTCTTCCACCTCCTGAATAGTTCTGCCATCCTCTTAAGAGCAAAAGACTTGATTAATTGCTCTTTAACTGGGTTCTCTGGATTATCCTCTGGCGGTAGGGTGAAATTTGACTTCAGCTCAGTCCAAAGATCATTTTTCTGCATATCATTGACATAAGACACCTCAGGGTCTTCTGTAGCCGGCTTAAACCATTGCTGGATGCTTATCGGGATCTTGTCCCTAACCAGAACCCCGCACTGAGCAACAAATGCGTTCTTTGTTCGGATGGGTTCAATCGGTTGGCCGTCGGGCGCGATTGCTATGATCTCAAACCTTTCATCCGAGCTCAACTTTTTCTTCGGGCCTCGTCTCTTTACTGAAGTTGTTCTCAATCCGGAGGGCCAGAAAAAAGAACAAAGACTTAATTAATATGTGTACATACCAAAACAATGAATGCATCAATCAGCTAGTCAGCACAGGCTTAACTAATATATATACCTGGCCAGACTCGGTTCGGTCACCGGAGTCGTCATCACGGTCTCCTTCTTGCACCGACATTGGGTCACCGGAGCCGTCCTCATGTTCTTCTTCTTGCACCGGCATTAGGTCACCGTAGCCAGCTTCTTCGCCCTCTCCTTCCAGACCATTGGTGTCGTTGAGAAACAACGAGACGGCATCACTTCCTTCTGCGATGATGTCCCTCAACAACGCTTCTTTTGCTTCGTCTCGGGCGGTGTCCATAGTTTCTACAAATATTTACAACATGGCAATTATTATTCAAACATGACAGATGGATATGTTAGTGGCAAATGTAGAACTAGCTACCTAATCATAGTAAGGAATCATATATATTAATTAGTGGCCTCGACGCTGCTTCTCTAGGGTTTGGGGTGGACTCGACAACCCTTCAAGGGTTTGGGGTGGCCTCGAGAACGCTTCAAGGAGGGGGTAATATCGACCCCCCACGTGTTGAAGCTATCGGGAGGGGGTATATATCGACAACGATGACACTACATCTATGTCCCTCGACGACCCTCGCTCCCGATAAAAAAAAGGAAGAAGAAAAAAAAGAGGAGAAGAAAGAATAGAGGAGAAGAACTCCTCTATTCTTTCTTATCTTTTTTTCTTCTTCCTCTTCTTTTTTTATCCTCTTCTTCCTCTCATGTTCGAGAGGATCGCTGAGGGGTCGGGAGGTTGCCTAGTGTCAAAGGATTCAACAAAACCATGTCTTCAGCATTAGGCGAAAGTAACAGGTGCATGATGGTACAAAGCTCTCCAAAGTTATTTTGGAACGGAGTCCTAGATAGGATAATTCGCTTTTTGGTACAAAGTTCAGCAAGAACCTTCCAAATATCGTTATTTGGAAGGCCTTTGCTGAAATTCATACAAAAAGGAAAATTATCCTATCCGGGACACCATTCCAAAATAATTTTGGAGGACTTCGTCATGCCCTGGTTACTTCTGGCTAATGATGAAGCCATGGATTTCTTCAATACTTTGACACTCTAGGAAACCTCTCTCTCGACCCCTCGGTGATCCTCGACCCCTCGAACCCTCGACGACCCTGGAACCCTCGACCCCTCGGTGATCCTCTTCTTCCTCTCATGTTCGAGAGGATCGCCGAGGGGTCAGGAGGTTGCCTATTGTCAAAGGATTCAATAAAACCATGTCTTCATCATTAGGCGAAAGTAACAGGTGCATGATGGTATGAAGCTCTCCAAAGTTATTTTGGAATGGAGTCCTAAATAGGATAATTCGCTTTTTGGTACAAAGTTCAGCAAGAACCTTCCAAATATCGTTATTTGGAAGGCCTTTGCTGAAATTCATACAAAAAGGCAAATTATCCTATCCGGGACACCATTCCAAAATAACTTTGGAGGACTTCGTCATGCCCTGGTTACTTCTGGCTAATGATGAAGCCATGGATTTCTTCAATACTTTGACACTAGGAAATCTCTCTCTCGACCCTCGGCGATCCTCGACCCCTCGAACCCTCGACGACCCTGGAACCCTCGACCCCTCGGCGATCCTCTTCTTCCTCTCATGTTCGAGAGGATCACCGAGGGGTCGGGAGGTTGCCTAGTGTCAAAGGATTCAACAAAACCATGTCTTCATCATTAGGCGAAAGTAACAGGTGCATGATGGTACGAAGCTCTCCAAAGTTATTTTGGAAGGGAGTCCTAGATAGGATAATTCGCTTTTTGGTAGAAAGTTCAGCAAGAACCTTCCAAATATCGTTATTTGGAAGGCCTTTGCTGAAATTCATACAAAAAGGCAAATTATCCTATCCGGGACACCATTCCAAAATAACTTTGGAGGACTTCGTCATGCCCTGGTTACTTCCGGCTAATGATGAAGCCATGGATTTCTTTAATACTTTGACACTAGGAAACCTCTCTCGACCCCTCGGCGATCCTCAACCCCTCGAACCCTCGACGACCTTGGAACCCTCGACCCCTAGACGACCCTGGAACCCTCGACCCTCGATCCCTCGACCCTATAGAACCCTCGACCCTGAAACCCTCGACCCTTGACCCCTTAACGACCCTCGACCCTCTACCCTAGTTCCCGACCCTCGACCCCTTGGCGATCCTCGACACCCTCGTTCCCGATAAAAATTAAGAAGAAGAAGAAGAAGAAGAAGAAGAAGAAGAAGAAGAAAGAGGAGAAGAAGAAAGGAATAGATAGAGGAGAAGATCGAAGAAAAAAAAGAAGAAAAAAAAGAGGAGAAGAAGAAAGGAATAGTGGAGAAGAAGAGAAAATGGAATATATTCTCTTTTCTCTTCTTCTCCACTATTCCTTTCTTCTCCTCTTCTTCTTCTTCTTCTTTTTTCTTCTTCTTATTTATTTCTCCTCTTCTTCCTCTCCTCTTCTTCTTTCTTTCCTCTTCTTTTTTTCTTTCTTTCCTATACTTCTTTTCCTTCCTTCTTAATATCACTTAGCAAATTTTGCAACGATAGAGAGGGGGTGCTCTCGTGGTCTAAAATCCGTCTATGCACGATAGAAAATTCTAAAAAAATACATCTATGATCCCTCAACGTCCCCGCCTCTCTCATGAACAAAAAAAATATCTGAATTAAAAAAAATCATGTTCTATGAACAAAAAAACATCATATTTCATCCACATTCGTGCATATATCATATATGTGATCATCTATGAAAAAACATCATATTCTATAAAAAATCATTACATATATATATATAAACAAGCATATATATATATAAAACAAGCATATATATGAAAAAAAATTGTAAAGGGAGGGCGCCGGCGGCCGGACTAAGCCGAGGAGGCGGGCAGGGGCGCAGGCGACGGTGAGGGCGGGCCGGGGCGGCGCGCGTCGGGGCAGGGGCGCGGGCGATGGTGACGGGGGAGGGCCAGGGCGGCGTGCGTCGGGGCAGGGGCGGGCGGCGACGGCGAGTCCGTGGCAGGGGCTCGGGGCGCGGGGCGGTGCCCGCGAGCAGGGGAGCTCGAGGCGACGGTGGGGGCGGCGAGGGCGCCGGCGCGCGGGGGCGGGACGGGGCAGGGGCAGGGCGACGGCGACGAGGAGCGGGCGGCGATGGCGAGCACGGGGCAGGCGCGCGGGGCGACGGCGAGCACGGGCAGCCTGGCGGCGTCGGGGGCAAATGGTCGATGAGAAACTAAAAATTTCCTAAGTCCTGCTTATATACACAGAGTATTGGTCCCGGTTCGTGGCACCAACCGGGACCAATGCCACCTTTAGTCCCAGTTGGGGCCACCAACCGGGACCAAAGGCCTCTTTTCAGCAGCCCAAAGGGCGGGAAGCGGCGGCCTTTGGTCCCGGTTGGTAGAACCAACCGGGACTAAAGGGGGGCATTGGTCACGGTTGGTGCCACGAACCATGACCAATGCCCCCTTTAGTCCCGGTTGGTGCCAACAACCGGGACCAATAGCCTTGTGCTGCCCCGCGCCCAAAAGTTTAGTCCCACTTCGCTAGTTGAGACGGCTTGGGAGTGGTTTATAAGCGCTGCTGCGCCCACCCTCCCGAGCTCCTCTCAACTGCAGGCTTTCGGGCCTAATCTGTCACTGCAATGCCTGTGGGCCTACTGGGCCTACCGTGGGCCTGAATCCTGGCCCATGGTAGGGTTTCTAGCCGTATTCAGGCCGTGGTGGCCCAGTAGGTGGCATTTTTTTGTTTTTTGTTGCTTTATTTATTTTCTTTTGTTTTTTGCTTTATTTTTTAATTCTTCATGCTTTTAGTTTTAGAAATATTATAAACTTTTTGTTAATGCCATTAGTTTTCAAATTTGAAAACACTTTTTTAGTTTTTTTAGTTTTCTTTGTTGCTTTATTTATTTTATTTTGTGATTAACTTTACTATAAAAATAGTTTTTTCCTGTTTTTTTGATTTGTTTTTTGCATTATTTATTTTCTTTTATTTTTTGCTTTAATTTTTAATTCTATTTGCTTTTAGGTTAGCAAAATTATAAACTTTCTGTTAGTGCCATTAGTTTTAGAAAAATTATAAACTTTCTGTTAGTGCCATTAGTTTTCAAATTTGAAAACACTTTTTTAGTTTTTTTGTTTTCTTTGTTGCTTTATTTATTTTATTTTGTGATTAACTTTAGTATAAAAATAATTTTTTCCTGTTTTTTTGATTTGTTTTTTTCATTATTTATTTTCTTTTGTTTTTTGCTTTAATTTTTAATTCTGTTTGCTTTTAGGTTAGCAAAATTATAAACTTTCTGTTAGTGCCATTAGTTTTAGAAAAATTATAAACTTTCTGTTAGTGCCATTAGTTTTCAAATTTGAAAACACTTTTTTAGTTTTTTTGTTTTCTTTGTTGCTTTATTTATTTTATTTTGTGATTAACTTTACTATAAAAATAGTTTTTTCCTGTTTTTTTGATTTGTTTTTTTCATTATTTATTTTCTTTTGTTTTTTGCTTTAATTTTTAATTCTGTTTGCTTTTAGGTTAGCAAAATTATAAACTTTCTGTTAGTGCCATTAGTTTTAGAAAAAATATAAACTTTCTGTTAGTGCCATTAGTTTTCAAATTTGAATAGTTAAAATTTGAATTCTTTGAAAATTGTTTGAATCACAAGTTTGTGATTAACTTACTAAAAAAATGAGAATAGATGCGCTTATAGAGAAAATTCAACCTAAATTCCTAGTAAATTTCTATGAATTTCAGAGAAATTCACTATGAATTTAGGTTAAACTTTTCTCTATTAGGGCATCTATTTTCACTTCGAGAGGAGCTCAACAAGGCAGAGAGGGAAGGGCTTATAAACCGGTGTGAGCCCCCTTCGGTTGGCGAGGTGGGACTAAACTCTGCCCGCAACGAGGACCAACCCTTTAGTCCCGGTTTGTGGCACAAACCGGGACTAATGGTCATGGGCCAGGGGCGAACCATAAGACATGAAAGCATTTCAAATGAACTCTGAAAAAGTTGAATGTTGACATGAAAGCATTACAAAGTTGACATGGTATCATCATAATAGTTGCGGGAGAAAGTCTTCACTTTTTCTTCGCTTGTGTCATTTGCTTATTGCGCCGTAACCATGGATAATCTTCATTGTTTATCAGGATGCTTGGGTCAGCCTTGACATTGAAGGGAGGAATTTCATGAAACTTTTCATAATCTTCAGACATGTCTGTCTTGCCGTCCACTCCCAGGATGTCCCTTTTTCCTGAAAGAACTATGTGGCGCTTTGGCTCATCGTATGATGTATTCGCTTCCTTATCTTTTCTTTTTCTCGGTTTGGTAGACATGTCCTTCACATAGATAACCTGTGCCACATCATTGGCTAGGACGAACGGTTCATCAGTGTACCCAAGATTTTTGAGATCCACTGTTGTCATTCCGTACTGTGGGTCTACCTGTACCCCGCCGCCTAATAGATTGACCCATTTGCATTTAAACAAAGGGACCTTAAAATCAGGTCCATAGTCAAGTTCCCATATGTCCACTATGTAACCATAATATGTGTCCTTTCCGCTCTCGGTTGCTGCATCAAAGCGGACACCGCTGTTTTGGTTGGTGCTCTTTTGATCTTGGGCAATCATGTAAAATGTATTCCCATTTATCTCGTATCCTTTGTAAGTCAATACAATCAAAGATGGTCCCCTGGACAACAAGTACAACTCATGACAAACAGTGTTGTCACCTCTGAGACGTGTTTCCAACCAACTGCTGAAAGTCCTGATGTGTTCACATGTAATCCAGTCGTCGCACTACTCCGGGTGTTTGGGGCGCAGACTGTTCTTGTGTTCATCGACATACGGGGTCACCAAGGTAGTGTTCTGTAGAACTGTGTAGTTTGCTTGAGACCAAGAATATCCGTCCCTGCATATTATTGAGTCTCTTCCAAGAGTGCCTTTTCCAGTTAGTCTCCCCTCATACCGCGATTTAGGGAGACCTATCTTCTTAAGGCCAGGAATGAAGTCAACACAAAACCCGATAACATCCTCTATTTGATGGCCCATGGAGATGCTTCCTTCTGGCCTAGCGCGGTTACAGACATATTTCTTTAGGACTCCCATGAACCTCTCAAAGGGGAACATATTGTGTAGAAATACGGGCCCCAGGATGACAATCTCGTCGACTAGATGAACTAGGACGTGCGTCATGATATTGAAGAAGGATGGTGGGAACACCAGCTCGAAACTGACAAGACATTGCGCCACATCACTCCCTAGCCTTGGTATGATTTCTGGATCGATCACCTTCTGAGAGATTGCATTGAGGAATCACGTGGCAATCATGAGACTTTAGGTTCTGAAACTTTTTCTATGGCATATTTATTATTCCCTTTATATTCGACGAGAAGCCAATCGTGACCTTCATACTAAGCAGGCATTCAAAGAAGATTTCTTTCTCCTTTCGTAAGAGCGTAGTTGGCAGGACCTTTATACTGCTTCGGAGGCATGCCGTCTTTTTCGTGCAAACGTTGGAGGTCCTCCCGTGCCTCAGGTGTATCTTTTGTCTTCCCATACACACCCAAGAAGCCTAGCAGGTTAACGCAAAGGTTCTTCATCACGTGCATTACGTCGATTGAGGAGCGGACCTCTAGGTCTTTCTAGTAGGGTAGGTCCCAAAATATAGATTTCTTCTTCCACATGGGTGCGTGTCCCTCAGCGTCATTCGGAACAGCTAGTCCACCGGGACCTTTTCCAAAGATTACGTAGTGTAAATCATTGACCATAGCAAGCACGTGATCACCGGTGCACATGGCGGGCTTCTTCCGGTGATCTGCCTCGCCTTTGAAATGCTTGTCTTTCTTTCGACATTGATGGTTGGTCGGAAGAAATCGACGATGGCCTAGGTACACATTCTTCCTGCATTTGTCCAGGTATATACTTTCAGTGTCATCTAAACAGTGAGTGCATGCATGGTATCCTTTGTTTGTCTGTCCTGAAAGGTTACTGAGAGCGGGCCAATCGTTGATGGTCATGAACATCAACGCCTTAAGGTTAAATTCCTCCTGTCTATGCTCATCCCACGTACGTACACCGTTTCCATTCCACAGCTGTAAAAGTTCTTCAACTAATGGCCTTAGGTACACATCAATTTCATTGCCGGGTTGCTTAGGGCCTTGGATGAGAACTGGCATCATAATGAACTTCCACTTCATGCACATCCAAGGAGGAAGGTTATACATACATAGAGTCACGGGCCAGGTGCTATGATTGCTGCTCTGCTCCCCGAAAGGATTAATGCCATCCGCGCTTAAAGCAAACCATACATTCCTTGGGTCCTTTGCAAACTCATCCCAATACTTTCTCTCGATTTTTCTCCACTGCGACCCGTCAGCGGGTGCTCTCAACTTCCCATCTTTCTTTCGGTTCTCACTTTGCCATCACATCAACTTGGCATGCTCTTCGTTTCTGAACAGACGTTTCAACCGTGGTATTATAGGAGCATACCACATCACCTTCGCAGGAACCCTCTTCCTGAGGGGCTCGCCGTCAACATCTCCAGGGTCATCTCGTCTGATCTTATACCGCAATGCACCGCATACCGGGCATGTGTTCAGATCCTTGTATGCACCGTGGTAGAGGATGCAGTCATTAGGGCATGCATGTATCTTCTCCACCTCCAATCGTAGAGGGCATACGACCTTCTTTGCTGCATATGTACTGTCGGGCAATTCGTTATCCTTTGGAAGCTTCTTCTTCAATATTTTCAGTAGCTTCTCAAATCCTTTGTCAGCCACAACATTCTCTGCCTTCCACTGCAGCAATTCCAGTATGGTACCGAGCTTTGTGTTGCCATCTTCGCAATTGGGGCATAACCCTTTTTTGTGATCCTCTAACATGCGATCGAACTTCAGCTTCTCCTTTTGACTTTCGCATTGCGTCCTTGCATCGACAATGTTCCGGCGGAGATCATCATCATCGGGCACATCGTCTGGTTCCTCCTGATCTTCAGCAGCTTCACCCGTTGCAGCATCATTGGGCACATCGTCTGGTTCCTCTTGATCTTCACCAGCTCCCCCCATTGTAGCATCACCGTATTCAGGGGGCACATAGTTGTCATCGTACTCTTCTTCTTCGCCGCCTTCCATCATAACCCCTATTTCTCCGTGCCTCGTCCAAACATTATAGTGTGGCATGAAACCCTTGTAAAGCAGGTGGGAGTGAAGGATTTTCCGGTTATAGTAAGATCTCGTATTCCCACATTGAGTGCATGGACAACACATAAAACCATTCTGCTTGTTTGCCTCAGCCGCATCGAGAAACTCATGCACGCCCTTAATGTACTCACGGGTGAGTCTGTCACCGTACATCCATTGCCGGTTCATCTGCGTGCATTATATATAATTAAGTGTCCAAATTAATAGAAGTTCATCATCACATTAAAACCAAAGTGCATACATAGTTCTCATCTAACAACATATAGCTCTCCAGAGCATCTAATTAATTAAACCATACATTGAAACTATGTAAAACATTTCAATGCGAAAACAAATGCGATCATAATCGCAACCAAGGTAACAATTGATCCAACGGCATAATGATACCAAGCCTCGGTATGAATGGCATATTTTCTAATCTTTCTAATCTTCAAGCGCATTGCATCCATCTTGATCTTGTGATCACCGACGACATCCGCAACATGCAACTCCAATATCATCTTCTCCTCCTCAATTTTTTTATTTTTTCCTTCAACAAATTGTTTTCTTCTTCAACTAAATTTAACCTCTCGACAATAGGGTCGGTTGGCATTTCCGATTCACATACATCATACATAAATAAAATCTATGTCACGTTGGTCGGCATAATTTTCATAAACAATAAATGAACCAATAGTTATAAAGATAATATATATACCACATCCGAATCATAGATAGGACGAGGGCCGACGGAGGCGGAACCAAAACCATCGCACTATATAAGATGCAATAATAAAAGTAAGAAAATAATACAAGTATCTATGTAAACATACAAGTAAGAATATTTTTCCTTTCAGAAAGAAGATAAGAACAAGAGGCTCACCACGGTGGTGCCGGCGATGAGCTCGGCGCGGGTGATCGACGGCGGTGAAGACGGGGACGGGGCGTGATGGACCGCTAAACCTAGACAAATATTATGGAAAATGGAGCTTGGAGGTCGAGCTTGGAGAGGAGAAAGCTTAAGTAGTGTGGCTCGGGCATTCCATCGAACACCTTGTGTGCATAGGAGGTGAGCTAGAGCACCACCAAGCCCTCTCCCCCTCGGCCAGAGAAAAACAGAGCACTGGGGTGCTCTGCTCGTGAGCGAGGGGTATATATAGGCACCTCATTGGTCCCGGTTGGTGACATGAGCCGGGACTAAAGGGGAGCCTTCGGTCCCGGTTCAAGCCACCAACCGGGACCAATGGTGGTGGGCCAGGAGCGAGGCCCATTGGTCCCGGTTCATCCCACCAATCGGGACCAAAAGGTCCAGATGAACCGGGACCAATGGCCCACGTGGCCCGGCCGACCCCCTCGGCTCACGAACCGGGACCAATGCCTACATTGGTCCCGGTTCTGGACTGAACTGGGACTAATGGGCTGACCCGGCCTGGACCAAAGCCCTGTTTTCTACTAGTGGGGGTTGATTTTAACCTGCGGCGCTGGCGACATTAAAAGTGGGAGCAGTTGGGACGAAGCTGGGCGACGGAGCCTGCTCAAAGGGCTCGGCTCCCGGTGAGCCTGCATATTGGTCTGCTCGCACGCCTCCCTGTCAGCCGGCGTAGCGGTTTGCTCGCACGCCTCCCGTCGACTCACACGCTTTCTTGGATGGCACCTGCCGATGAGAAACGGGACTTGTGGCGGCACGTAAACGCCCACGGTTTCAATAGTGAAAGCGTTCACCTTAACGTGACAGGTCTTTGTTCCGAAATACGTTGTCTCTTCATTTGTGCAACTTGTCATAAGCAGCTTGTCTCAAATTGAAGAAAACAATTACGAAGTAATATTTGTGCCATATCACGTGACCATGCTCAGTTTCAAGAATTTATGGTCACTTTTGGATTTTCTAAAATTTAAGATCCAGGATTTGAAACAATATCATAACATGCATCATGCAATAAATTTTCAAGCCATACATCTGTCCTGTTGTATTTCTTAAGAAAGGATTTGGTCAAACATTTTGCTTAGTTAGACTTCAGACTAGTTATATATGCAGAGCAAAAGGATAATCACTCTGTACCAATGCATTGCCTGATATATTAACTCAAGTACTAGGCACAAACAAACGGGCTCAATTTTGTGCTCATCCTGGTGTAGTAGTAGTAGTACTAGGAAATGCAGTTGACGGGTGACCTTGGCGAGCGGCGACCGAGGGAATTGAACCATGCTCGGCACGGTAGGTAACGTTGTCTAGTTACTTTTTTTAACACAACATTGTCTAGTTACTAAAGCATCCCTCCGTTGTTCATCGGTAGTCATTATGGACCGGGGACATGAGGGGAATTTCCTAGGGCTCGAATTCTGGCCGCAAGATATTTCGACTCGAAACGCGGAGGCTCGACTGGTTGGGTTGCCTAATGTGCGTACCACGCACGCCACCAGAAGGACACGAGCCCGATTTTTTTATTTTTTAATTTTTTTGGATCAACACGGGCCAAGGTCTGGCTGGTACGCTGTTGGGTCCTACCATTCAGGAATATGAAAGGAACCTTTTAAGTTGCCGAACGAATCTATGTGTATTACAATGCCCGTATTTTCCTTGTAAATACTAATCTCAACGTGGTAATTGATTTATGACGAGTTGTTGATTTAGAGTGAGTTTGTGATATAGTGATCTCAACGTGGATTTCACATTACATGGTATCCCTGCTAAGTTTTTCAATGCAAATTCAAATTTAAAGGATGAACAATATGGAGGTGAGAAAACTTTGTATGTATCAAGCATATGACCACGCACACACACCCACACACGAACACAAAAACAATCCAATAAGTATAGTGCATCTATTTTTCCAAACCATGCATGTATGACACGAATTCAAAAATACTCCTTCTATTCCTAAATATTAGTCTTTTAGAGATTTCAACAAGCGACTACATACGGAGCAAAATGAGTGAATCTACACTCTAAAATATGTCTATATACATCTGTATGTGCCAGTCCACTTGAAATCTCTAAAAAGACTAATATTTAGGAACAAAGGGAGTAAAATGTAAGAAATGCATGGTCCTCAATTCAATATTTAAATAGAACATGAAAGTGAAAGATGAATATTAAGTCTAGTACTAAAGTACATGCAAATGTTGTGTTTAATTAGGCGGAGCTATGATTGTCGGGGGTCACCCCCTCGACCTTAGATAAAATTGTGAAGCTCTATTTAGGATTGTTTATATTATATTTGTCCCCACCCTCCCAAGCACCGATTGGTTGTGCACCCCCACCGCTCCTCCCCGGGAGAATATAATGTGCCCCCATACCTTAGATGCTATATGCCGATACGAGTTGCTTGGAGCTTGTAGATCTGAGATATAGTAGCTCACATGATGTCTTAATATTTTATAGGAAACCTTGATGAGTTTGAGAATTGCACACAATTTGTACAAAAACTTATCAGATGCCCTTGGATCCCATATCCAACGACCTCGAAGCTCGTATCACCGTAGCATCTAAGATGAAGGAGGACATCATATTCTCTTGTATACAAGAATATCATGTGCTACCACACCTTAGATGCTTTGGTGATACAAACTCTTCGGAGCCGTTGGATTTGTGACCCAACGCCTCCTCGGCGGTTCAAATGGTTTTTTGCAGAAAAGCTCCCAAAGAGTTCGGCCACTGCTTACAAGCACAAGGACTGCTCATATGCCATTGGATCTCAGATCGAATGACCTTGAAGCTCGTATCACCGTAGCATCCAAGCTGCGAGAGCACCTTATGTTTTCTCGCACGGGAGAATATGAGGTGCTTCCGCACCATAGATTCTATGGTGATACGAGTTCATGGAGATCTAATGGCCCACAGTAGGAGGTTTGAATGTTTTTGCAATATACGGCTGAGAGAGTTTGGGAATTGTGTGGAAAGTACAAGTACGACGCATGTGTCATCTGATCACTGATCATATGACCTAGATGCTCATATCACCGTAGCGGGTAATTAAGCTACGGGGAGCACCTAAGATGAGCAACGGGGAGCCGTTGGATCCAAGATGCAGCGGCACACACGCACAGTTCGGGACCCCTACCCGAGATCTGCCGGTTTTGACACTGACAGTGGGCCGGCCCACCGTGGGCACCCTGTAGAGATGCACACCCGAGCGGCGAACATGCATTTTCGAAACTACTTTAGGAACATTTAGCTGACCAATTAAATGAATCTGTTTTAATAATGTCATATTCGTATTTGAACAAGTAAGCTTGTTTAGCTTGATGGGTCGAGCGGTGCTATTATGACACGAAGCATGTATTCTGATCGTATAGTGATCATAAAAGGGGGAAACCGAAGAAATGATATTTAGCGGCCATTGTTTGCTTTGAACTAAGAACTAAATTCTAAGAGCTAAAAACAAAGTAGAGTAACCAAGTTTAGATCTATTTTCTGGTTGAGATCAAAAAGTTGAGGAGATATGAAGTACCACCTCTCTTGCGGCGCCATGTAGGCATCAGGGGTGCGATGGCTGTCGTTGGCATTGAAGCAGATCTGTGACGGTAGACGGGTGCATTGGGGGATAAGTCCCGTTGCGGTGGAAGAGAAGGTCGTTTGAGCGGCCCCGGCAAAGAGGACGACGGCGGCGATGAAGCGAGAGGACATGATGCAAGGCTCTTGGTCCGTCGCCGTGGATGTGAAACGTCCATCTCTAGCAGTGGACGACGCGGTCTTGGTAGGCGCTCCGGCATGGTGAAGGACGGTGGCGCTGGATGTGGTGGAGGACGGAGGCGATGGAATGTGGTGGAGGACGACGTCAATGGATGGGGTGGCGGACAGAGGCTGGTGTGGGGACGGTGTTCTAGCGCAGATGGTGTATGAATGGGAAAATGGAGGGAGAGGTACGTGGAACCATGTTTTTGGGACGCGCATGTCTGAAATATGGGAAAGTTACGAACTTAGCCCCCGTTTAAAATTTGGACGTCTCGTTAGTTGGGGATACAACGGTAATCTCGCATCTCGCCAATACTTGCCCAGAGCGATTTCAGGCGAGGAGAGGGTGGTTGGCGCCCACGGTGTACGAACGGGGCTGACATGTTGGGCGGTTGTGTCATGTCTGAGTGAAGTTACAAACCTACCCCTATTGAATTTTTTTGCCTACATTGATTTTGGCCGAGTCGAGTTTGTTTTGCCGCCCTCCCTGTATGAATGAGGAAATGGAGGGAGAAACAGAGGTCTTTCGGACGAGCTTGAATCAGATGTGTTTTGCCGCCCATGTTTGGCGCCCACCGTGTCGGAATGGGCTCAGAGGCGGTCGTGTCACGTCTTATTGAAGTTACTATCCTACCCCTATTTAGAGTAGTGGAAATCGGGCCGATGGATTGTAATGGGTAGACAGTAATTTCCATCTCCCAAACACTTGGCTTCGAGCAGCCGACGTGGGAGGGGGCATTTTGTCGCTTCTTTCGAATTTTGGGACAATAAGCATCCACGTTTACCCTAGCAACTAAATTCGAATCCATTTTGTATTCCTATACGAATCTTTATAAATCATTCTATGTGTTTTTATATATCTTCAAAAGGACGACAAAGATGTATTCCACTTTCATATATGAATATGGTTTACAAATGCCGATACTCAAGTTCAGAAGCTAGAATCCAGTTTAAGGTGAATTCGAATATTTGGAACACTTCATGTACAACTCAAATGTCACACGCAGCATAATGTGTACTCCCATTTAGATATGTACACAAGCGATGTATCAAGATTCAAATACCGAGTGAATCAACCAAGAATGTACAGAACTAACAGACATATAAACACTTATAGAGTATATGGATCAATAATATCAACTAACATACATAAGCCAGGCCGCTGTACTTTTCTTTGCTACAACAACATCTTTTTTAGCCAAGCTGCTACAGCATCTTGGCCCTTTCCGATGCGTACCACTTATGGTCCATCTATACTACTATTATTGCTGAATGCACATTCAGCCCGATTGGCATATTTGTAGGTCTGGCACAACAATAAAAACGAAATGTCTCCGAGTCTTATAAATTAATACAGACTTGTGCTCAAATAAAATTACAAACCAAAAAACAAAAAATAAAAAACAATTATTACATGATCTCTAAAACAAATGGTTTGATTGATTACATGAACAAACAACACAAAGGTTATTCAACGATGGAAAGAACATTTCACCTATGATTTACCAAGTGGGAATTTAACTTCGTTTTTTCCTTCAAGACCTTAACAATGTGGTCGGTCTCAGCTTGCTTTGCTTTAAAATCCACCAAATATTTAATGGTTGTCTTGAGTACTGCTACTGATTGTGCTGTTTGCTTCCTCAACATGTCAACTTCATCTCTAAGTGCAGAAGCAGAATCTCTTTCTACCACTAGTTTAGCCTCTAGAGCATCAGCGGTTGGCAATTCATAATGCAAGATTGGGCCGGTGCCACTGCTGTGGGATGATACAACGTCCATGGGGACCTCTCTCTTTGATCTTGGGCTAACCTGTTTTGCCATTAAAGTTCCGATTGGATTCAGAAAAGTTGAAGTTAGCAAAACATCTCAAGTGGGAGTTATAACAGCAAACCAGTTAAACAAACAAGGAATTAAAGAGTTTCAATTCGAGGCTGAAAAGTAGTTATTAACATCATTGTAACCCATTGTTGCAGCAGCAAAGCAATTAAACAAAAAGTAGCTATTTAAGTTCAGGCAAACAGGTAATTCTTAACAGTAAGTATCAAACACATAGATAGGTGCAGTCTATAATAGGATTAACAGGCTGTGGCATTATGTAATCAGTAGCAATTTTGCAATTTTGCAATAAGTGGCTAACTAAAATTCTGAGAAGCAGGTAACTGAACTTACGCTAGTTCTTTGTACAGGCACACTGCAACTTCTTTTTCGCTTACAAGGTTGTACGAAGAAGTCCATGGCATCAATTGCTTGGATACGCAGTCCCAATATTTCTTTCTTCCCACACTGCATTGGTGAGTCGAATGGTTAATCTGGTAAGATGGTGCGTCCTTGATATGTTATATGAGGACGTGTAGTTAGACTAGTTGTAGCCACACACATCACACTGGCTTTACTTATATTTCATGTGATTATTTTTGGCATATCTAGACCTAAGCAATCTACAATAGGATGAAAAGACTGGCATCCTTCACATTGTTGACGAACTCAATTCATAGAAACAAGCAATTCAACCATTCTGTGGGTAAATCAAAAGCGCCACTGGAATATTTTTCACTACCCCTATCATACACGCAAAAGGGGCGACACCACCATAGGGGCTGGTATGGGCGGCCGCCTCGGGTGGCTCGAAAGTGTGCACCTAGTTTGAGTCGTCCAGGTTGGCCCAGGCTAGTTTTGTTCATCCCAACGCACGAGAAGGCAATTTAAAAAATGAAGAAAAATGTTTCAATTTGGATAGGCCAATAACATAAGTGCAAGGCAGGCCCTATAGCAGGCTCGCGGCCCAAACGAGCGCCTCCCATATCGATCAATAGCAGGAAAAATCCCAATTCATCCGCTCCAGCCTCCAGTCTGGTTCGCTCCTAACCTAGCCACCGCTGGACAGATCGACACAACACTTCCTCGTGCCCTCGTTGGAGGGCGGTCACCGGGCTTCAAGCGAACGGAAGAACAAGATGATGAAGATCCAACCCTGGGTGTAGCCTGCGTGGGAGGCAGCGGTGGCATCACGAGCATGGCATCGAGCTTGCGCAAACGGACAGTCGCAGCTTGCAAGAGTAGCATGCCCAACAAGCAGGTACATCACAACCCTGATTATATGTAATTCAACTCTTCAATTTCTAGCCAATAGTTAAACCTGACGGTGTTGTAAAACTGCTTGTATGTAGTGAATCTATGAGAAAATGAAACCAATTTCTACTTATTTTATAACTCCCCCAATCAATACTGAATTGACTGAATCTGATGTATCTAATCAAGTTTCCGGTGCAAACATCCAAGATCATGTTGTTCTTGAGCCTGAAGTGTCTAATGAACAGACTGGTAATGAAGGATTTGATGCAAACATTTTACATGCTCCTGGTGATAAACATATAGTGTCTAATGAGGCATCTAACGCAAGCATTTTGCAAGCTCCCATTGAAGGATTTAGTGTCTAATGATGATCTGCTAAGTTGAGAGAGACATAGAGATTTGCAGGCATTGATGACAAGCAAATTATAGTGCATTTTCATGGCTTGAGGAAACGTCGAGGCCATCTACCAGAAAGTCCCCGTATCATGACAACGTAGCATAAATACTTTTCTAATATGTTGTTTGAAACTATTGGCATACTTGTGCAGGATAGATATATTGATATGCAGTTTGCGCACTGGTTATAGGTGCAACTACACTTCGATATTTTCAGCCAAAGAATGAATAATTCAAGCAGGTACATACCATGTTTGTAGTCCTTCTACACCATGTTGCATTTTGTGTTTTTTGGTGCTTGCATCTTTTAGTGTTTATAATCTGAACTACTTTGGATCATTAGTTGGTTTTCAAAGTGCATGTAGCTTCACATTTCTCAAGTTATGTTGATTTCCGGAGTGCAAGTGCCTTCGTATTTTTTAAGTTAAATGTTCGCCCCTGGTAACTTGAATTCATGGATCCACCACTTCACACAAATCATACACGAATGCCAGTATGAATTAAATGAAATGCAGGGACTTACGCTAGCTCGTTGTACAGGCTCACTGCAGCTCTGCTTGCGCTTGGGATGTTCCATGTACAAGTCCATGTTACCACTTGCTTAGATGTGCAGGCCTTGTGCTCCTTGCACCCCCCTCTGCATTTTTGACACGGCGAATGGCTGGTCAAATAAGAGGAATCGACCTTGCTGTTGTACCGGAGGACATATACTTACAAGGTTATACGGGTGTGCAGGATGTGTACCAGATCCCGTAGCGCCGTCATGCTTCGCTAAAAAATGGATTTTCTTGTTTCAGATGATATCTCCAGAAGAAATAAGAGTTAAATTCAGAGTTGGATAGGCGTGTAAGCTAAGAGAGCAGTGAAAGGATATCCAAACATCGTCGGAACAGTGCACAAGGGAGTGATGTGTTGATACCTAGTTCGGGCCGGCGTTTGGGCATGCTCACCTAGCTAGAGTGCGAGTCACTTCAGAGCCATTGAGGGTGATGCGCTGGCGTTGGCTGGGCACGCACGGATGCAGATCTTGAGTGGCAGCGGAGCGCTACGATGCGGTGGACGAGACCGTTGGTGAAGCCCCAGCGGCCTCGGGGGCGCAGGCGCAACGAAGTGCTCGGTGAAGTAGCCCCGGTGAGCTGGCAGACAGCGTCGGTTAAGCGCACCTGATGCGGTGCAAGTCGGTGTCTGTGAGGCACGTCGGTTGCGGCGACCGACATTGTCGGTGGACCACCTGGTGCGGTGGACGAGGGCATAGATGAGGTAGCTCCGGTGCGGTGGTGAAGCGCGACCGTCGTCTTCGTCATTGTCGTCCGGCACAGAGGTGGGGAAAGAGACGAGACAAGGGGCGATTCGAACTATGCTTGGGTTGGCGGCGAATTAGGGATTTGAGCAATATGGGTGCGGAAGAGGAAGGTGGAGAATGGAGATTTTGCAGGGCTGGAATTGGGGCCGCCAGATATTTCAATCCGAAACGTGGAAGCGCGAACTTATTTTGTCGTTGTCCTTTTTAGGGCGGGGAGGGGGGTGGGTGGCTGGGTGCTACGCATCTATCCGACACACGCGACCACCACGACACGACCCTAGTGCGCCTACATTTGGGAATGCAAACGGATCTTCTTTCATTTGCAAACGAATCTGTATGTATCGCCATGCCCGTGTTTTCCTTGCAATAATTAGTCATTTGAAACGAGATACTATAAATTAATTAATGAGGAGTTATTTGAAATAAAATCGAAGCGGTATCCATGCTAACGTGGATTAGAGTGTGTGTCACATAATTAGTTATTTGAATTAGAGTGTGTCTCACATAGCGATCTCCAATTCTAACGTGGATTTCGCATTTCACTGTATCCACGCTACTTTTTTAATACAAATTCATATGTATATGATGAACACCATGGTAGTGAGAAAACTTTTGGATGGATTCAAACATATGACCTACAAAATAGCACAACAAATCGAGTCAATGTCAACTTTTCGAAACCTAGTATGGCACGAATTCGAAATAATTACCCATATGCATGGTCCTCAGTACAAATCTTACAATGTACACCGAATTGAAACATCGATATTAAGTCTCGTACTATCTACATTCAAATGTTGTTTTTAGCCCCCCCACCCCGCACACACACTACATACTTCCTGTATCGGTCAATCTTCCTCTCCTAAACACCTTAGGAAGCATCGCTTTCCAACACACATCCCTTCTTTCTCTCTATGTTTCGATCTCTAACTCTCTCAACTACACAACCCCCTTTTTCCACTCTGTTACGAAATGTATTTACCTCACACACCCGCCATTGAACCTCATGCCAAGCTCTCTCTGTCTCTCCCTCTCCCTCTCACCCTTTCGTGCTAAATACATGCATTGCCTATCTAGCCCCCCATCCTCATGTGCGCACGCACGCACGTTGTCTATCTAGGTCACTCCCTCGAAACTGTCTCACTCTTTCTTCCGCACGGCGGGCCACACTCTCTCAATCTCGCTCTCTTTATCTGAGTCTCGTTTAACCTCGTTTTCTTTCACACACAAATGATATATCTCCCTGTTCGGACCTCGATCGGCACACTCTACACTCTGTCACTCAGATTGTCTATCTAGGTCAGTCCATCGAAGCCGCCCCCACTCTTTGGACCTCATGGCGGGCCACGCTCGCTCTGTCTCTCTCTCCCTCTCTCTCTCCCTCTCTCTCTCTCTCTTTGTATGTCTCGATTGACCTTGCTCTTTCTCGGACAAAAATGACATATCACCATCTTTGAGCCCAATTCGACTTATTCACATTGTATACTCTCTCACGCACATTGTCTATCTAGGTCACTCTCTCCAACCCGTCTCACTCTTTTGATCGCACGACGACCCTATGTGATCGATCGACCTTGCTTCCTCCCACGCACAAAATATATCTACACGTCTGTGACTGGATCATCTCTCAAGCTCTATATTACAGCCCTCACCCTTGCCAAAAGCTCAATCGGGCAATATCTCTCCATAGCATATATATTTGTTCCATGAATGTCAGACCACACTCACTTTGTCTCTCTATCTATATGTCTCTCGATTGACCTCGCTTTCTCATGTTGTATCTTCCACACATAGAAGTTACCTCTCCATCCCTCGCAATGCCGGAGCTATTTACTTTGCGAGGGGTACTCCAACTTTGGATTAATTTGTGTAGGCATTTATTCTGGTCGGTTTAGATTATATTTTCGTAGAATTCGGCCCACAACTACTTGAAACACCGTTGCAACCCCCGCAACTCCCCTAGTTGATTTCCCTCTGGCTCGGTCATCGCTCTCTCGCATGTCCTTTCTCGGCTTCAACGTCGCACCATGGTATTATTGCAAAAAACTCTGTTGTTCTTTTTAATTATTAGAAATAAGCTACAAAACTACACACCGATAGTCCACTTGGGATGGAACAAATTTGGACCCACAAATTGAAGTGCTACAAACTACACACCGAGGGGCCCACATGTCATGAAACAAATTTGGACCCATATACAAATTAAAAAAATAAAGGACGAGGATCAAACATGCGACTAGGTCCTTCAAGCCGCACATCAATAGGCAACATACGTAGAACAACAATGTTTGTTGTACCTCCCTTTGTTCACATAATGTTTTTATATTACCACAACCTATTTAATTGATAACATGTAATATTATTTTTAGTACTATTCAACTTCACTTACTGGTGGGTTCCATGTGTTCTCTCTCTCTCTCCTCCCCTTCTGCGTTTAGACGCACGGGCATACACGAAGAACTCGCGGGCAATGTTGCCGTTGACCATATCTGGACGCATTCATAAGTTAGGGCACCAGTTTCACGTGCTAGCAGCACTAGCCAGTGTGTACGTGCAATGCACGTTAATTTGGAAGTATATTAAGTGCATGCACATATTAAGTTGGATGACAAGGAATACATGTAGCTTGATGACGTTTTATATTTAATTTGATACGGCTCTAGCAGAACATTCAATCAATCAAACCATAGATTTCGTTCAGTCTGACTCCAACTTTAAATTATACGACGATCGATCTAAAATAAACGTAAATGATAAACATTCGGATTTTAAGCATGGCAATCCGAACGTTTTTAATGGCAAATTTAGATTACGCGGCGGCGGCGGCAGCGTCTTGCGGTGGGAAGCGGCTCCTCTGTCATGCTCTGTGTGTCGACGGGCCACTGACTGACGGCGATGGCGGCGTCTTGCACCGTTGTTGGCGTACTCCTAGACGTTTGCCCTAGCTTCAAGGAAGGCCGCAATGTTCTGGACTTTGGTCTCCAGGAGCGAGTCAACTGGCGGGAGGAGGTGACTGGCGTTGGTGCAAGGAACCGGTCGATGGCGGACATCCATGCCGCTGAGGGGGGCACTGGCACCCGCGCGGGGACAGTGGCGGAGACATTCGTGTGCACGGGCACGCACGTCAGTGCATGCGCAGGCACATGCGCTGGCAGGAGCACGGGCACTGGCCGGGCATGCACGTCAGTGCACGTGCAGGCGCATGCGCTGGCAGGTCCACGGGGGCGTGAAAGTTGGCGGGGACCTCGTGGAACCTCGTGGCATCAAGCTCGGCGACAATGTGCGGCTCCCAGCCCATCAATGCCACGGGGATGGGCCTGTTCGACGGGAGCCGGAACGGGAGCGGGGACAGGCGCGACGTCTTCCCGCAAGGCCAGTTCAAGCTCGTCCCAAAGTGCCTTATGTTCTTGAGACTCCGGCTGGGTGTCTTCCTCAAGAAACTGGAAGACTAATGGAAGACCATCATGATGCGGCATGGTGTACATTTAGGCCAGGCTGGTTGGAGGTAGACGACAGGAGAATCGGAGAGGAAGAGAGAAGATTGTAGCGATACCGGGTAGTGCGGGGTTGATTTTAACCTGCGGCGCTGGCGACATTAAAAGTGGGAGCAGTTGGGACGAAGCTGGGCGACGGAGCCTCGTCAAAGGGCTCGCCACCTGGTGAGCCTGCACAGTGGTCTACTCACACGCCTCCCTGTTAGCCGGCGTAGCGGTTTGCTCGCACGCCTCCCCCTCGACTCACACACTTGCTTGGATGGCACCTGCCGATGAGAAACGAGACTCATGGTGGCACGTAAATGCCCACGGTTTCAATAGTGAAAGCGTTCACCTTAACGTGACAGGTCTTTATTCCAAAAAACCTTGTCTCTTCATTTGTGCAACTTGTCATAAGCAACTTGTCTTAAATTGAAGAAAACAATTACGAAGTAATATTTGTGCCATATCACGTGACCATGCTCAGTTTCAAGAATTTATGGTCACTTTTGGATTTTCTAAAATTTAAGATCCAGTATTTGAAACAATATCATAACATGCATCATGCAATAAATTTTCAAGCCATACATCTGTCCTGTTGTATTTCTTAAGAAAGGATTTGGTCAAACATTTTGCTTAGTTAGACTTCAGACTAGTTATATATGCAGAGCAAAAGGATAATCACTCTGTACCAATGCATTGCCTGATATATTAACTCAAGTACTAGGCACGAACAAATGGGCTCAATTTTGTGCTCATCCCGGTGTAGTAGTAGTAGTACTAGGCAATGCAGTTGACGGGTGACCTTGGCGAGTGGCGACCGAGGGAATTGAACCGTGCTTGGCACAGTAGGTAACATTGTCTAGTTACTTTTTTTAACACAACGTTGTCTAGTTACTAAAGCATCCCTCCGTTGTTCATCGGTAGTCATTATGGACCGGGGACATGAGGGGAATTTCCTAGGGCTGGAATTCTGGCCGCAAGATATTTCGACTCGAAACGCGGAGGCTCGACTGGTTGGGGTTGACTAATGTGCATACCACGCATGCCACCAGAAGGACACGAGCCTGGTTTTTTTATTTTTTATTTTTTTGGATCAACACAAGCCAAGGTCTGGCTGGTACGCTGTTGGGTCCTACCATTCGAGAATACGAAAGGAACCTTTTAAGTTGCCGAACGAATCTATGTGTATTACAATGCCCGTATTTTCCTTGTAAATACTAATCTCAACGTGGTAATTGATTTATGACGAGTTGTTGAATTATAGTGAGTTTGTGATATAGTGATCTCAACGTGGATTTCACATTACATGGTATCCCTGCTAAGTTTTTCAATGCAAATTCAAATTTAAAGGATGAACAATATGGAGGTGAGAAAACTTTGTATGTATCAAGTATATGACCACGCACACACACACCCACACACGAACACAACAACAATCCAATAAGTATAGTGCATCTATTTTTTCAAACCATGCATGTATGACACAAATTCAAAAATACTCCTTCTGTTCCTAAATATTAGTCTTTTAGAGATTTCAACAAGCGACTACATACGGAGCAAAATGAGTGAATCTACACTCTAAAATATGTATATATACATCTATATGTGCCAGTCCACTTGAAATCTCTAAAAAGACTAATATTTAGGAACAAAGGGACTAAAATGTAAGACATGCAAGGTCCTCAATTCAATATTTAAAACGAACATGAAACTGAAACATGAATATTAAGTATAGTACTAAAGTACATGCAAATGTTGTGTTTAATTAGGCGGAGCTATGATTGTCGGGGGTCACCCCCTCGACCTTAGATAAAATTGTGAAGCTCTGTTTAGGGTTGTTTAGATTATATTTGTCCCCACCCTCCCAAGCACCGATTGGTTGTGCACCCCCCACCGCTCCTCCCCGGGAGAATATAATGTGCCCCCATACCTTAGATGCTATATGCCGATACGAGTTGCTTGGAGCTTGTAGATCTGAGATATAGTAGCTCACATGATGTCTTAATATTTTTATAGGAAACCTTGATGAGTTTGAGAATTGCACACAATTTGTACAAAAACTAATCAGATGCCCTTGGATCCCATATCCAACGACCTCGAAGCTCGTATCACCGTAGCATCTAGGATGAAGGAGGACATCATATTCTCTTGTATGTAAGAATATCATGTGCTACCACACCTTAGATGCTTTGGTGATACAAACTCTTCGGAGCCGTTGGATTTGTGACCCAACGCCTCCTCGGTGGTTCGAATGGTTTTTTGCAGAAAAGCTCCCAAAGAGTTCGGCCACTGCTTACAAGCACAAGGGCTGCTCATATGCCATTGGATCTCAGATCGAATGACCTCGAAGCTCGTATCACCGTAGCATCCAAGCTGCGAGAGCACCTTATGTTTTCTCGCACGGGAGAATATGAGGTGCTCCTGCATCGTAGATTCTATGGTGATACGAGTTCATGGAGATCTAATGGCCCACAGTAGGAGGTTTGAATGTTTTTGCAATATACGGCTGAGAGAGTTTGGGAATTGCGCGGAAAGTACAAGTATGACGCATGTGTCATCTGTTCACTGATCATACGACCTAGATGCTCATATCACCGTAGCGGGTAATTAAGCTACGGGGAGCACCTAAGATGAGCAACGGGGAGCCGTTGGATCCAAGATGCAGCGGCACACACGAGGCCTGAATCTTTCATTTGCAAAAAAACCTTTGGAGAGTTTGGAAATTGCGCATAATTACAAAGACTACTCCCAAGCCATTGCATCTCACTTCCAATGGGGTAAAAACTCGTATCACCATAGCATCTAAGCTGCGGGGTGGATGTGATATTCTATGTCACTGCCATTTTTGTTCGTAAACTTGCAAAATACGTGTAACTTGTGCCGTTACTTTCCTAACCGCGCAAAGTGTTTGTTCAAAAAAACCATCCTACACTGCAATATCGAAACAATACACAGGGGTCCCACTTGTCATTAATCAAATGTGGACCTAAAACAAACAAATCTGAAAGACGAGATTCGAACTGGCAACCTGGACTACAAAGCGTAAGTCGATAGCCTGATAGAACAACCGTTGTTGGCTTTGTCCCATAACTTGATTTTATACAGTATTACGTTGAGTAGAGTAGAGGGAGTGCCTCGTCTACACGTGCATGACCGTTGACTCACTTACTGGTGGGTCCCAGGTCTGTGATCTCTCTCTTCTCTCCATCGTCTAACCTTTGCACGAGCACACACGAAGAGCGGCGCTAGCTTGCCGTGTTGTTATTACAACTAAAAAAAGCTTGGAAAATAGAAGAATCGCCTAGAATAAGAGACGTTGTGGCTGGTCGAGACGGAGCTAACCACACCTATCCTCCGTGCCATGTTAGCATGATGAAGCTGTGTGGCTAGTGGGGTGTTTTCGACCGACTGGCTAGGTCCCGAGGTCGAACCATAGCTACTACGTCTGATACAGTAAATTGTTACATGCAGATTTTTCCTCCGTGTCGAGACATGGCACACCCTACCTCGCGGTTTCGGGGTCCTCCCGGGTGGTGCACACATATCTTCTTCCTGACATGGGACGCCCTACCGTGCGATTTCGCCGAAGCAAGTAAATAAATGAGTCATCAAATCACGAAAGACCACTTTTCCCGCCGAGTACATCAGTGAAGCACGGTGGCTAGTTAGTTGGGCTAGTTCGACCAATTAGCTAGGCCGCCGCCACATTTGTTTTTTCACCCCTTTTTATCTACTTGCCGGCAGGTAAATTTAAACATCCACCACGGTGTTGCTCTGGTGTTTGAGTGCGGCAGGATTTTTAATTTTTTGATTGACAAGAGCAGGTGCGACAGGATTTTTAATTTTTTGATTGACGGGAACAGGCGCGACAGCAATTAGTCACGATGACTGCGCCTGTAAAACCAACTGCTCCCTGATGTGAGAAGTCGTCGACTGGTGTTTTACCATGGTGAAAACCAAAAGATTCCCCGCTCCTCGGCTGGCTCCATCTGCCTTCCCGTAGATTGCATTGCCTTTCAGCCGTTTCGCCCTTGTATCACCAACATCGTGCGCCTCGAGAAGCAGAGGGACTTCGGTGGTATTTAGGCGCCCTCTGCATGGGCATGTCCATGTCTCGGGGCAACATGACCGTTGGATCAAACTCAGGCGGTGCTGATTAGTCACTGTAGCACAAAGCGTGTGGGTGTGTTTGGTTGCATTCTCATCTCAATATAGTGTGTAAGTCACCTTACGAAAACCAAATAATCCCAAAACACTTAGGCACGGTACATTAACTCCCTCCCTGTTTCTTGTTTTGTGACATAGCAACCAATAAGAGACGTGGGCCGTGCATGCTTTCAATGACTTGAGACTAATAAACATGACATGAAGTGGTTAGTTCATTGCATGCAATGCTATTAATTAGCAAAAAGACATTAAGTTTTCTCGTTTTCCTCTCCGCCTTGGTCGCAGTGCACAACGTAAGATGACTTACACACCTAGATGGAGTAGTTGTTTCCTCTTCGTGTATTTGTGTTAACCTACTAGTGTGGACTCATGCACCCTTCATGCACTCTGCCAAACACCCAAAAGTGGGTCAAGAAGGGAACTTTGCTCCCATCCCGTGCACCCTTCATACTCCCTTCCTAACACTATTTGTGCTTCATATGGTTCATGTTTCGTGGAGTACTGTAGCACCGTACTCTCCGTGCGCTGTAGACCTAGTTCTGTTAACATTGATCTCACCGTTCATTCTCGACCGGACAGTCGAGAAAGCGGTACTATGTTACTACATTACTGTTCATATAATTGACATGCGCACAACATCATTTGTCGTCGTCATATCTTACTACACTAGCAACAAGATTATGTAGTACTGGCGTATGAACCACTGCACATGCCTAGTAGTAGGAGCACTATGTATGTTCAAGTGGCTATCATGTTTCGCACTCCTCCGTCATAAGAGTGGAAACACTTGTAGTAATCATTTTTTTTCTTCAGAAAAACAGTGGACACGTTCTACCGTGCGGATCCTCCTCCAGCAATGCACTAAATTACTCACATTTGCTGACGTGTGGGACAGCCAGCATCGGGGTCCACCAGCCATGCACTAAATTACTCCGTAGTAGATTGACGGTAGACTACCCCCATCAAAGTGCCACAGTAATGCCCAATGAGCCATCAAATCACAAAACGCCCTCCTTTCCACCAGTAAGTTGGACGGACGAAGCAACCATCATTTCACTCTTCTCTCGCAGCTTCCTCTCTACCCAACCCTCGCTTCTCCCTCATCTCGTTCCTCATTTCTTCAAGAAAACACCGACCTGCTTCTGCCATTGTTCTTCTCTCCCAAAGAAGGAAAGGTGAGCGCATCAATGGTGTTGATTCTGGCCAAGGCCCGGTCTTGCAACCTCGAGACTAATCGTATAACTCCCTCTCTTTTCTTCTTTTGGGTTTGTGATTATTGTTTCTTTTCTTTTATTTCTATTTGACAGTTTCTTGATGGACGCTGGAGCACCGGCCTAAGTAATGTCTATGGGTCTGGCCAAAACCGTCGAGGCTCATGGTACAAAGAAGCGCAAGCACCCCGCCGAGACTACCGCAGACAAGCTCAAAGCCATCGCCCTGTCCAAGCCCCCCTCTTCGGGATCCCTCATTAAGCAAGTCCAGGTAATATCTCTTGACGATCTTTTTCTCGATCTTGATCGTGTTTTTTCATCTAACACGCAGTACTAGTACTAGTAGTACAACTTTCTGGGTGATCTTGCATGTGATTTTTGTGTGCCAAATGACGGTTCTAAATTCCTCTTTTGACCAAAACATGCGAGAGGTTGACACTGATTTCTTATAGATTACTTTCAACTACTCCTCTATCCCAAATTTCTTGTCTTAGATTTGTCTAGATACGGATGTATCTAATACTAAAATGTGACTTGATACATCTGTATCTAGACAAATCTAAGACAAGAATTTTGGGACGGAGGGAGTACTTTATGAACATCAATGCTACCTTTGAAGAGGGTATATTTGCCCCAGTAATTTGTGTTATGGATATTGCAAGTAATCCTCTGCTCTCATGCCTTTGAAGACATGTTCTAGTGTCTTTGCTCACTCATTTCTGTGTGTATATGTAGTCATATATGGAGTATAATATCGAAAATCATCTTATATTTCTGAACGGAGGTAGTAATAAAATATGGTTTCTGTTTGAATTAGAACCAGGTTCGCGGTGGAGATGAAGTTCTCAAAGTCATGGCGTGTGAACTGGAAGACCTGAGGATGAGTTCTACTGCTAAACTATCCAGCTGCTGTGTCCTTGTCGCCACGTGTCCTGAACTAGTGTTTTCCTATAGCATTGTTGTCAGGCGTGTTCTCGAGGCTGTACTTGACCACAACAATTTCCCGGCTGTGCCTTCGATTACAAAGGGTGTGGTTCTTGTAAATCTTCCCAACAAATCTGATGCGGCCTATCTTCATGATCATGTTTATGAGTGGAAAGACCACTATGTTAGGTTCTCCAAGGTTGACAATATGGTGATGGTGCATGTAGACATCTCTCACGAAGTCCATGGCCTAGTTAGTTGTGCGGGGTTCATCCCATAGGTCGGTGGCAAGAAATAGTCTGCAGAGTTTAATTAGTGCAACTTTGTTTGTCTGTAGTAAGTACTATTGTTCAGTACTTGATTTGTGTTTGTGAACCCTATATTGTTTATTAGTACTACCGCTTTTGGTGTGTGGTCAGTCCTGAGAACGATCTATGTTAATGTTTGTCCACTCAGTTCAGTTTGTATATTTTGAAATATCCATATCATCTTTTTTGTGAGGACGGTTTATCACTTATGGTTACACTCCAATATCTGTATGCATTGCAGGGTTTATCGCACCCACCGGGATTTCCAGTCCCATGGATGTTCGGTCCATACGATTTGTCACGACCTTTGGACTGTCTTGCTTGTGGGAGTAGGCGGGGCCCCTGCATGCCACCCGTAGTTGGACGATCAATCTTCTGTTTAGTACTTCAACATAGTGATTTCCTGGTAAGGATTCGCTCGTGTCACATCAAGTAAATCTTATTGATTTACTGTCTAAATCTTATTGATTTAATGTCATGTTTTCTTTCTTTTCCTGCAATTTTACGATGCAGGTTCTGCCATGTGACATTCATCACAGAATAAACTGTTTGGTTTGCTCTACGATGGCTATTTTTGCAGGTTTCACTTCATATCTTGTGTCAGTAACGAAGGCACTGTTCATCACTTATATTACTGGAAAAAATTGGATCAGTCAGTTGTCTGAGTACAAGCTGAATCCCTATGATGAACTGCAGTTTGGTTTAACAAAAACGCCACAATTAGTCCTTCTCGTGTTTAAAAGAAATGAAGAAAAAAAACTGGATCACGGTCACGAAGCCTAGTCAAGTTAGAAAGCTGATCATAGCAGACCAGACACGATTGTCGCTGTCTCGCACATCGGTACCACCTTCAGCAACGGATCAAGCACCAGCAGTTGCTCTAGCATTGACAGCGGCAGCAGCTCAGTCTGATCCAGCTGAGGATTGGGCGCCGACATTGTCAGCGAATCAGGCTGATCTACTGGAGGATCGGGCATCGACACCAGCACCTGCTCCGACACCGGCACCAGCTCTACAAGGAGCACCATCTCTGGCAGCAGCGGCGGCTTCGGCACCTGCACCAACACATGCACTTGCATCTGCTCCGGCCCATGCAGCGGCAACCGAACAAGCAGTTTCACCGGCAACAGACTGGGCTATAGTTCGCACTTCATATACCAAAGTCCTTACAAAAACTGACATGTCCACCTTCTTGGTAAGCATTGGCCGCCCAAGTGTTTCGTTCTTTTTTATTTCCATGTTGTTTCGCAAGATTCACTGTGTTGATCTAACTGTTTGGGTATGTCTTCTTGTTTGCAAACAGAGAATTCCTAGAGCAACAAGGGAGTCGTTCAACAATCTGGGCGACAGCGGCCAAGTTTCTCTTACCATGTGCAGCCTTGTTGTGAATGAACCTGCTCAATATACCATAAGTACAAAGGATGGTCGCATGATGATTGATGCTAAAGGATGGTCAAGGTTCAAATCTAAATCATATTTAGCGGTAGGGGATGATGTTAAAATCGAACTTTCTCGGCAAGGAGAGCTGGTCCAAATCAACTTTGAAATTCTTCAGTACTGCCGAACTGATCTATCTACCGAGAGATTTTGATGTAATACTCTGGCATGGTGAAAAAAGTGTCATGTGTGTATAAGTAGTACGACATTATCATTGATAGAATTGCAACTCTGATTGCTGGTTAGGAACTATTGTTTGATTTCAGTCCAACAGCTGTTGTGCTTTATTCAATTTTGTGTATTCGCCTTGCGACAGCATCTAAAACCAGCGCCGTACCGACTGCTTGCAATATGAATAGCACTGAGGTAGAACACATGGGCCCCCAAACATGCAGGCCCACCGGCCTATGGCCCAAAGTCCAGAACCATGAGCTTGTCTGAGTATTTCTCAGCTGAACCCCCATAATGCCCGTGTGTTGCACGTAACATCAAGATGCATTTGTATGAGTATTTTATCTTGTGAGAGAAAAGTATGAACGAGGGAAGGCCTTATTTGCAAATGCGGAGAGGTGTGTGGGTACCTTTCTGCAAAATTGCCATAGTTTCCTTCCTATCCGTCAGATATAAATCGGACGGCCTATATTGTAGGATGACAAGCACACCATCATCACCAACTCGTCTATACCATGTTAAAAAACTCTGTTTTTTTATAATTATATATGTTATATATATTCCCCTTGATTTTTCTTATGTATAAATTTGTGATATAAAAGTTCTTTATATTTCTTTACAGAGGGAATATCTCTCTGTCAAAAATATATTTATGTGTAATAACTAGTTACTCCTGTCTTTCTACTTCCTTGCGCTTATATGTGGGGCATCTGGCAACGAGGTCCACATGCCATATGCACCAAATCAGAGTGCACAACTGCACGGTAGACACACCTCGGTCATAGCGCCGCATTAATGCCCAATGAGCCGTCAAATCACAAAAACCCCCACCTTTCCAGCTTTAGCGGTAAGCTGGACGGACGAAGCAGCAATATTTCACTCGTCCTAAATCCCTTCTCCCTTGTCTGCTTGTTCAGAGAAAACCCCCGCTCGGCGATTGCATAGGGTTTTTTTCATGGAGAACATGGTACGAATTCTTCATCCATCCCCGATAAATCCAAGTCCCTTGGTCGCAGGTACTCCTAGGATGGCAGGTGCCGCCGTTGATGCATTTTTCTTCCTACTGAATCTAGTGTGTTTCATTTGCAGTGCCCAAAGTGCGAGGACCCTATAGGTTTCTGCGCCCTCAGCGAGACACCACACTTGTTCCTTCTCATCCTAACACAAGATTTTTAAAACACGCACATTATGTTCCTAGAATCCTCTTTTCTATCCGGGAGGGTGGGGTTTTTTGAACATGATGTCGACTAATTTGGAAATTTGGATTGCTATATTTGGATAAAAGGTACTAGTACCATCGTCAACACTGACTTGAGGGAGGAAAGTATTTCTAGATTTGGATATAGGGAATACATTGTGTTCTCATATTATTTTTCCTGTAATGCATTCCTTGCTCTGCTAGAACACATGTACTCAAGATGCTCGGCCTTGCCATAACTGAATACACCAATTTAATGATAACAGTGAAGACAAGCCATGGATATAAGTTTCGAGTTGGGTTCATGAACCAAGAAGATCGCTGCTTTTTTATGGCTGAACTTGGATAAGCTTTCTCAAGTGTTACAGACTGAAAGTTGGCGCACGAATGTTGATGGAAATAGCAGAACCTGGTCTCATCTTCACTGCGATCTTCCACCCCGACGTCGTTCCAATTGTTGATCCATGTTAGTTTTGTATCTGGTTCTTGCTTGTTGTCTCGATTACTTCTTAATCGACCTATTCTGTCTAACTAATCAAAATTTAACTTTAGAAGTAGTAACGAATATCACACGAAGATGCTATTTCTAACTAATATTTTCTTATAATTGGTGGCACGTGTAGGTTTTTTTAGAGTTAAGCAGGCTGCTCGTTTGTTATTCTGTAACAACTCAGTTGCTACTGATGGCACTGAAGTTGACTGGGACGACATCCAAAAGTTCCTACACTTTATTGATCGTCTTGAGGTCCTTGTGGGGCGTTTCAATGGTGGAAGGCCATATGGGATATGCATGCCACTGCTGCACTCGTTGAACAGGTCCAACTGTGTCGAGAAACTTATGGTATGAGCTATTTTCTGTTATATATGTTGTTCATAAACTATTGCTTATACACAATTTTACAGTTGTGATCTTCTTGAAACAGAAACTACCCAGTTCTATTGTTCCTGTACAGATGCTTGACCATGGTCGGGTCAGACTTGCACTTGGTCACAACATGATGTTTATGTCGACCTACTCCATTCCCCTTGGAGGTGAAAAGATACTTATTCATGGGTGGTCTCAAATAATGAAGGCCCATCCATCTTGGAGAATAGGACAGAAGATTATGTTCCTACTTTTCCATGGGTCTAAAGTGAATATCCTATTTATTGACCACATTATGAGATGAATCCATTTTCCGAAGGTTGTAGATGCGCGGGGTGGCGCTTGGGCCTTGTCCTGGTGCTTGGCGGCCTCACCCTTGGTTAACTGTAGGCAAAGTAGCACTGTTCGAGGCGTGCTTTGTACGGTTGAACCTGTATAAGTACTCATACTGCTTTCAGCTATGGTTGTTAAGTGCCCTTGCTGGTTTCAGTTAAGGTTGTTAAGTACTCCTGCTGCTTTTACAGTCTATCGTGTTTCTTCAGTCCTGTCTTCCACGCCGGCGGGGCCGCCTGCCAAACCAAACCAAAACCAAACCAGCGCCAAAACCAAACCAGCGCCGGCGGGGCCGCCTGCTTCCGCCTCCCACGGCTGGCTGCGCCTCAACGCACGCATCGCCGCCCCATCGTCTCCTAAATCGTTAACACCGACGTCCGAGGCCTCGCCATCGTCCTCCACGCGCTTTGGTGCGCTCGCCGCAACGCCGCCCTCTCGCATTGTCAACATGGTCAACAAACAACAGGAATCGGCAGAAGTACGTGGAGAGGATGACATTAGGGCCCACCATGTCAGCGTATGGAAAAGTAAAATACTTCCTCCTAGTGTTTTCCTAACATCTGGGACCCACGACATTGTGAGGGTATAAAGTCAATAGACAAGAGAACAGCACAAGATCGGCTGACACCTAGGACGTAGCAGCTCGAGCAGTATTTTTTTTGTTATTGTTGAGACGGAGCAGGGTTTGAACTGGGCTGTGGCCCGTCTAGCCCAGGTTTATATTTTATGTTCACCATGTGACCAACCCAACCATTTTTTTGTTTGTGAAAATGAGCCCACTTTATTTTTTCTGAAGAATACCCAATCCAGGCCTATTTATTTTTCTACACCCTGATGGGCTACAACTCTTCCAAGATGCCTGCAAATATTGAAAGTAATATGAAATGGGTTGTAAATATAAAAACAGATGACAAATTGGCAATTACTTTATAATTTCTGATTTTTCACATTTTTAGATTCCTATTTCACTGGGCATTAACCTAATTTAAATATATCTTCAAAGCACTTTAAATTTGGCTCGACATTTCGGTATTAAAAATAGTTTGGAACCCACAGAAATATGCAAAATTGGCCCTAGCCAACCAAAAAACGGACTGCAATAAATTGCGTAAGAATCACAATGAGCTATATATAAATTATTAAAAAAAGAGGGAATGGTCTGAGTTATGGGCCTATTAAGTTGACGCGTATGCAAGATTTTTTAGTTATTATATACTTCAACAAACGATTCTAGCAGACGTAACCATTGGATGTCAATCCAACGGCCGTTGTGTTTCTTCAATCTCTGACCTTCTTGATCCAGCCGCCAAATCCAGCGCCGACGGGACTGCCAGCTCCCGCCTCCCGTGCAGGCCTCACCGCCCCCTACTACTCCCACCGCTGGCCAGGGCATCCCTCTACTCACCCACACCCCCTGTTATTCTGCGGCGACGGCAGCCTCACACTGCAGCCGAACCAGTGAACCCTCGTACTCCTCTCCGCGTGGGCATCCACTTTTGTGTCTTCCCCGGCTCCGCGTCGTCCCCTTCCTAGGCCTCGTCGTCGTCCACCGCCCTGGTGCTCTCGGCGCGGCGTGGTCAATGTGGTCAAGGAACGACTTCCATCGGAAGAGTACTGCCGTGGAGAGGCTGACAGCTATGTCCACGGCAGCCGTAAGGAAGTGCCTCCTTATTACGTGGAAAATAATTATTCATTCACCTAACAGTAGGGACCCACCGGACGGGCCACCGTATTTGGCGGAAAAAAAATTCCCCCTAACTACTGGGACCCACTAGACGGGCCATCGTATTTCATGAAAAAAAACATTCCTCCCGCTGTCAGCTCAGACCCACCGGAAGTGCCTCCTTATTACACACAAAAAAATGAATACTCCCCCTGCTAGTTGGGACCCACCTTTGTGGGAGGCTGACTTGTGGGCCTACTAAGTTGATGGGGACGGAGTGCTTTGTCAACTTAGTCAATATGAACGATACTAGCTCCAGTGACCGTACGATGTCCATCCAACGGCCGTAGTGCTTCTTCAACCTCTGGTCTTGTTGCCCCAGCCGCCCAAAGCAGCGCTGGTCGTGCCACATGCTCCTGCCTCCCGTGGCCGATTATGCTGCCGTGGAGGCCTCACGGCCCCCTACTATTCCCACCGCTGGCCAGGCCCTGCGGCGATGACAGCCTCACACCGCAGGCGAACCAGTGAACCCTCGTACTCCTCTCCGCGCGGGCTTCCACTGTCGCGTCTTCCCTGGCTCCACGTCGTCCCCTTCCTAGGCCTCACCGTCATCCACCGCCCTGGTGCTCTCGGCGCGGCGTGGTCAACGTGGTCAAGGAACGACTTCCATCGGAAGAGTACCGTACGTGGAGAGGCTGACAGCTGGGTCCACGGCCGCAGCAAGGAAGTGCCTCCTTATTACACACAAAATAATTATTCCTCCACCTGACAGCGGGGACCCACCGGGTGGGCCACCGTATTTCGCAAAAAAATGTTTGCCCTTGACTGTTGGGACCCACCAGCTACATATTCGCATGCAAGGAAGTGCGTCCGAGCAAAAAAACGATTCGCCCCCACTGACTACTAGGACCCACCAGCTACATCTTCGCAGGCAAGGAAGTGCCTGACAGTCGGGACCCACCTGGTCGAAGCGTACGTAGCTTTGTAATTCTAGTCGCGAACGTGTACGTACATACTGGTTGATGTAGAGGCGCGCACGTGTCGTAGTAGAGGTGCGCACGTAGCATGTACACGTACGTACAACGGCCAGGGTGCAAGAAATTTAATATGGCCATGTACGTACATATGGGCGGGGTCTCGAATGCCTACTTGCGCGTACGTACAGCCAGGGCTCATGTACATGGTTGGGTCGGAACGGAGAAACAACGTCTTCGTCGTGTTCATGGGGAGGCAACGGAATGCGTTGTGTTCATCGGGAGGCAACGGAACGCGTGGGAGCCAACCGGCTTGGACGGAACAACCGATGGAAACAAGGCCTGGCGTACCGCAGAACGGAGGAAACGGCCTTGTGTTCGACCGGCCATGTTCGAAACGGGATACTGTTCATCGGGAGGGGTCTGGCGTACCGCAAAACGGAGGAAACGGACCTCCTACGATCGAAACGGGGGTCCTGTTGATCGGGAGGGGTGTGGCGTACCACAAAATGGAGGAAACGGACTTCTGTTGGAGCGCTACGGTCGAAACGGGGGTCCTGTTCATCGGGAGGGGTGTGGCGTACCGCAAAACGGGACTCCACGGGATACTGTTCATCCACCGTTGACCCTCCAGCCTCCACGGGCTACTGATCATCCACCGTCGACCTCCTCCAGCCTCCACCTGCGACTGTTCATCCACGGGCTCCTGTTCATCCAGCCTCCACCGCACGCTACTCCACCGACTACTGTTCAACCAGCCCTCTCCACGGGCTCCTGTTCAACCACCCCTCCACGGGCTACTGTTCATCCAGCCCTCGACCATCTACTGTTCATCATGCCCTCCACAGGGTGGTCCTGTTCATCCCGCCCTTCACGGGCTACTGTTCATCCAGAGGCAACGCCACGGGGTCCTATTCATGCACCCCCACCAGGAACTGTTCATCCAAACCCCCCAGCAACGCTCACTGTTCATCTAGAGGCAGCATCGATCGGCTTCAGGTAACAGCAGTAGCGAAGGAATCGCTCGATCGGATTCAGTTAACAGCCATCGATCGATCGCTCGGGTTCAGTAACGCGTAGCCTGCAAAGCAATCGCTTGGGTTCAGTTAGAGCCCAACGCCTCGCACTCACGCGCGTGCGTGGACGAGACGAACGCGCATCGCTCGGCCCCGACCACACACTGTAACCGGGAACACCCTGATATTTTCCTCGTCCTCGCTCCTACCACAGTTTTTTCCATCATGGACGACCCAAAGATTGTCATGCAGCTGCGTCTCCGGCCCGCCCAGGACGAAAAGCCCATTTTCCGTCACCATTTTTTCATAGAAGTAGGACCCCACGACATCTATGATGATACCATGTTTTTTCATAATTGTTGTCATAGAAGTGTCATAAGTATGGCAGAAAAAAAATTGGCCCAAAATGTCACGGACGTGTCTTCTTTTTGTAGTGTAAACTAATAGCAAGGCACACATAAGGTCTGGTACACAGCATTGCATAAATGATACAGCCTATGGTTGAAGCATAGGAACACTTTTCATTTTCTCTCTATCTTCTGAAGTGGTCGGGCATTGAGTCTTACTCAACTTCACACCTTGTAATACAAGCAAGAACCCTTTCTTTGTTTGATCCATTTTGAATTTCTTCAAAACTTAGTCAAGGTATGTGTTTTGTGAAAGTCCAATTAAGCATCTTGATCTATCTCTGTAGATCTTGATGCCCAATATATAAGCAGCTTCACCGAGGTCTTTCATTGAAAAACTCTTGTTCAAGTATCCTTTTATGCTATCCAGAAATTCTATATCATTTCCAATCAACAATATGTCATCCACATATGATATTAGAATTCTATAGAGCACCCACTCATTTTCTTGTAAATACAGGCTTCTCCAAAAGTCTGTATAAAACCATATGCTTTGATCACACTATCAAAACATTTATTCCAACTCCGAGAGGCTTGCACCAGTCCATAAATAGATCGCTGGAGCTTGCACACTTTGTTAGCACGCTTTGGATCGACAAAACCTTCTGGTTGCATCATATACAACTCTTCTTCCATAAATCCATTCAGGAATGCAGTTTTGACATCCATTTGCCAAATTTCATAATCATAAAATGCGGCAATTTCTAACATGATTCGGACAGACTTAAGCATCGCTACGGGTGAGAAAGTCTCATCGTAGTCAACCCCTTGAACTTGTCGAAAACCTTTTGCCACAAGTCGAGCTTTGTAGACATTAACATTACCGTCAGCGTTAGTCTTCTTCTTGAAGATCCATTTATTCTCTATGGCTTACCGATCATCGGGCAAGTCAACCAAAGTCCACACTTCGTTCTCATACATGGATCCCATCTCAGATTTCATGGCTTCAAGCCATTTTTCGGAATCTGGGCTCACCATCGCTTCTTCATAGTTCGTAGGTTTGTCATGGTCAAGTAACATGACCTCCAGAATAGGATTACCGTACCACTCTGGTGCGGATCTTACTTTGGTTGACCTACGAGGTTCGGTAGTAACTTGATCTGAAGTGTCATGATCATCATCATTAGCTTCCTCACTAATTGGTGTAGGTGTCACAGGAACCGGTTTCTGTGATGAACTACTTTCCAATAAGGGACTAGGTACAGTTACCTCATCAAGTTCTACTTTCCTCTCACTCACTTGTTTCGAGAGAAACTCCTTCTCTAGAAAGGATCCAATCTTAGCAAATCCTTTGGGTATCCTATGAAAACACATTTCTGCAATTTGGGTTCGAGCTTATCAGGTTGATGCTTTTTCACATAAGCATCACAGCCCCAAACTTTCAGAAATGACAACTTTGGTTTCTTGCCAAACCACAGTTCATAAGGTGTTGTCTCAACGGATTTCGATGGTGTCCTATTTAACGTGAATGCAGCCATCTCTAAAGCATAACCCCAAAATGATAGCGGTAAATCAGTAAGAGACATCATAGATCATACCATATCAAGTAAAGTACGATTATGACGTTCGGACACACCATTACGCTGTGGTGTTCCGGGTGGCGTGAGTTGCGAAACTATTCCACATTGTTTCAAATGTAGACCAAACTCGTAACTCAAATATTCTCCTCCACGATCAGATCGTAGAAACTTTATTTTCTTGTTACGATGATTTTCCACTTCACTCTGAAATTCTTTGAACTTTTCAAATGTTTCAGACTTATGTTTTATTAAGTAGATATACCCATATCTTCTCAAATCATCTGTGAAGGTGAGAAAATAACGATACCCGCCGTGAGCCTTAATATTCATTGGACCACATACATCTGTATGTATGATTTCCAATAAATCTGTTGCTCGCTCCATTGTTCTGGAGAACAGTGTTTTAGTCATCTTGCCCATGAGGCATGGTTCGCAAGTACCAAGTGATTCATAATCAAGTGATTCCAGAAGTCCATCAGTATGGAGTTTCTTCATTACACCAATATGACCCAAACTGCAGTGCCACAAATAAGTTGCACTATCATTATAAACTCTCCATATTTTGGCTTCAACATTATGAATATGTGTATTACTACTATCGACATTCAACACAAATAGACCACTCTTCAAGGGTGCAAGACCATAAAAGATATTACTCATATAAACATAACAACCATTATTCTCAGATTTAAATGAATAACCGTCTCGCATCAAACAAGATCCAGATATAATGTTCATGCTTAACACTGGCACCAAATAACAAATATTTAGGTCTAAAATTAATCCTGAATGTAGATGTGGAGGTAGCGTGCCGACGACAATCACATAGACTTTGGGACCATTTCCCACGCGCATCGTCACCTCGTCCTTAGCCAATCTTCGCTCAATCCGTAGTCCCTGTTTCGAGTTGCAAATATTAGCAACAAAACCAATATCAAATACCCAGGTGCTACTGCGAGCTCTAGTAAGGTACACATAAATAACATCTATATCACATATACCTTTGTTCACCTTGCCATCGTTCTTATCCGCCAAATACTTGGAGCAGTTCCGCTTCTAGTGACCAGTCTATTTGTAGTAGAAGCACTCAGTCTCAGGCTTAGGTCCAGACTTGGGTTTGTTCTCCTGAGCAGCAACTTGTTTGCTGTTCTTTTTTAAGTTCCCCTTCTTCCCTTTACCTTTTTTTCTTGAAACTGGTGGTCTTGTTAACCATCAACACTTGATGCTCCTTCTTGATTTCTACCTCCGCAGCCTTTAGCATTGTGAAGTGCTCGGGAATTGTTTTATCCATCCCTTGCATATTATAGTTCATCACAGAGCTCTTGTAGGTTGGTGGCACTGATTGAAGAATTCTGTCAATGACAGTATCATCCGGAAGATTAACTCCAAGTTGAATCAAGTGATTGTTATACCTAGACATTTTGAGTATATGCTCACTGACAGAACTATTCTCCTCCATCTTGCAGCCGTAGAACTTATTGGAGACTTCATATCTCTCAATCCAGGCATTTTCTTGAAATATTAACTTCAACTCCTGGAACATCGCATATGCTCCATGACATTCAAAACGTCGTTGAAGTCTTGGTTCTAAGCCGTAAAGCATGGCACACTGAACTATCGAGTAGTCATCAGCTTTGCTCTGCCAGACATTTCTCAACGTCAACAGTAGCATCTGTAGCAGGCCTACCACCCAGCGGTGCTTCCAGGACGTAATTCTTTTGTGTAGCAATGAGGATAATCCTCAAGTTACGGACCCAGTCCGTGTAATTGCTACCATCATCTTTCAACTTTGCTTTCTCAAGAAACGCATTAAAATTCAACGGAACAACAGCACGGGCCATCTATCTACAACAACATAGACAAGAAAAATACTATCAGGTACTAAGTTCATGATAAATTTAAGTTCAATTTAATCATATTACTTAAGAACTCCCACTTAGATGGACATCCCTCTAATCATCTAAGTGATCACGTGATCCAAATCAACTAAACCATCACCGATCATCACGTGAAATGTAGTAGTTTTCAATAGTGAATATCACTATGTTGATCATATCTACTATATGATTCACGCTTGACCTTTCAGTCTCAGTGTTTCGAGGCCATATCTGCATATGCTAGGCTCGTCAAGTTTAACCCGAGTATAATTTTTTTTTGAGAAAAGGAGTATTGCCATCTTACATTGCCCCAAGGGAAGGATTACACTCGTTTGCTAGAACCTCTCGTAGGTCATGTGGGACATCTGCTACACACATACATCCCCTGTCCTCCTTGCATATGCGGCCATTTCATGAGCCAATTTGTTCATGTTCCGTTTGACTATGCTGATCGACACCTCTTCAAAACTATGCATAAGGTATCTCACGTCAGTAATCAAGGGGAATAGTGAGGAGAGATTAGCATCTTTGCTCTTCAGCAGGGTGGCTGCATTTGCACAGTCCGTCTTGATACATAGCTTCCCCCAGTAGCGCTTCCTTAATTCTACTAAACCATAGAGGATGGCGGCCATTTCAGCTTCCTCGGACAAGCTGCATGGAGTAAGTTTTTTACAGATGGACAGAGCAACACGTCCGTTACAATCTCTGACAACAATGCTTGCATATGTATCTCCAGTACTAATCAAGAATGATGTGTCGCTGTTTAATTTCTAGGTCCCGTTGTCTCGCGGCAGCCACAACTCAGTCTCGTCAGCGTTTTCTGACAGTGTGGCATAATTGGGGCTATTTCTTCTGCTTGTGATTGAACCGTCAACCATGGGAGCAGTAATCCCAGACAAGATTGGTTGTTTCCCTTTAACTCTTGCAGATAGAGCCTGGCTACAACATGAGTCTACATCCATATTGGAGGCCTGCATATTTGCCTCTGGATCGTTGTTTCCCATATATGCAACACCCAGCTCATTGTGGTATTTAACTAAAATTTGGACTGAAGCCCCAATCGCCAATCTTCCTTTTGCAAGAACGCAGTCCTCACGTAGCCACCATGCGCGCCACAGCAAGATCATGATTTTCTGTCGTGCGTCCATACTGCATGTGTCCAGCAGCAGGTTGTAGCCAATCCACCCCTGTATATTTGAACTTCTCTTCTGCCGGCAGGTCCCAGACCTTTCTCATCTCCATGCGGAGCGCCCTGGCCTTGGTGCATGCGACCGTAGCATGGTACTCGTCCTCTGTTTCCTTTCCACAGATATTACAAATGTTGTCAATCTCAAGTGTTATTTTCCATTTGTTTTTCTTTGTGGCCAAAGTTTCAGTTGCTACTTGCCACCCAAAAATGCGAATTTTCTTAGGGCATTTGGATTTCCAAATTAAGTCCCAAATACTTCTATTGTCGGCTTCGCATACTGAACTTGATGCATCAGCCCCCACTAGCTGTTTAAGCTGGAATCCCAATTTGTAAGCACTCCGGACAGTGAATATACCATTCTTCTCACTATGCCAGGCCACACAATCCTCAGCACTGGTGTTGGGCAATTTAATTTTGCATATTTCTTCTGCATCCAACCCATGGAACAGATCCTTCACAAGGTTAACATTCCATTCATTGCCGCCAGAGGTTAAAAGCTGGTTAACCCATCTCAAACATGACCCTCTCTTGAAAGTGGCCACTTTCACTCCGCTTTTCCTGGGTATCCATTGATCCCTTTGGATCTGAATCCTTCTTCCATTACCAACTCTCCAGATTAGACCTTTTTTGAGGAGCTCCAGTTCGTGCTCAATATCTTTCCATGCTTGAGAGGCGTCTAAAGCAAAGGATGTGTCAAGGAGTTCCCCATTCGGGTAATATTTTGATTTTAATACCCTCGCACACATGCTCTTAGGTCGTTGTAGCAACCTCCATCCCTGTTTGCTAGAAGTGCTTGATTAAAAATTTGCATGTCACGAAAGCCAATTCCTCCTGCCCTTTTTGGTTTCACCAGTTGGTCCCACGTCGTCCAGTGGACTTTCCTACACCCTTCCTCCTCACCCCACCAGAATTCTCTGATTAATCGCTTGTATTTGTCGCAGAAGCTGATTGAGAGTTTGAATACTCCCATTGTGAAGAATGGAAGGGATTGCACTATGGATTGGACATGGACTTCTTTCTCCGCAAAAGACATGAATCTTCCATCCCAGTCGCCGCATCTCTTCATAAATCTGTCCATGATCGGTTGGAAGTTAGCATCTTTCATTCTTCCTTCTAGTGTAGGTATCCCAAGGTATTTGCTCTCAAAGGTTGATGTGTCAATAGCTAATATACTTTTAATTTCCTTTTGCGCTTCAGGTGGGCAGTGTTCACTGAATAAGATTGAGCATTTGCTATTGCTTAGAAGCTGCCCTGTACATCTCTGAAACAATGCCAATGCATCCTTCACTGCAAGAGCTTGCTCTGTAGTAGCCTTGAAGAAGACAAGGCTATCATCCGCAAATAACAGGTTTGAAATTCCAGGGCTGTTACGTGCAACTTTCACTGGTGTAATACTTCCTCCCAACACTGCTTTCTTGAAGATATTTGCTAGTCCGTCCGCCACAAAGAGGAATAGGTAAGGGCTCAAGGGGTCTCCCTGTCTAAGCCCCTTCGAAGGTGTGAATGGTTCAAGAACTTCCCCATTCATTCTCATTGAGAATCTCACTGAAGTTACACATTTCATCACCTAATTAATCCAAACCGTACTGAAACCAATCTTCTCCAGAGCACCTCGCAGGTAGTTCCAATCCACTCTATCATAGGCCTTTGCAAGATCCAACTTATATGCACAGTGGGTATTGTGTGGGTTTTTTCTATGTTGAATCTTGTGGAAACATTCGAATGTGAGGATAGCATTATCAGTAATCAGCCTCCCCGGAATGAAAGCACTTTGAGTTTCTGAGATTAACTCACCTAGGTAGGGGCGGAGTCGGTTTAGCCCGAGTATTCTGCATGTGCAAAACTGGCTTGCACCTGTTGTACAAGAACGTTGAGCTTATCACACCCGATCATCACGTGGTGTCTCGGTACGACGAACTTTTTGCAACGGTGCATACTCAGGGAGAACAATTGTACCTTGAATTTTTTAGTGAGAGATCATCTTATAATGCTACCGTCAATCAAAGCAGAATAAGATGCATAAATGATAAGCATCACATGCAATCAACATAAATCATATGAATTGGCCATCATCATCTTGTGCCTTTGATCTCCATCTCCAAAGCACCGTCATGATCACCATCGTCACCGGAGCGACACCTTGATCTCCATCGTAGCATCGTTGTCGTCTCTCCAACTATTGCTTCTACCACTATCGCTACCGCTTAGTGATAAAGTAAAGCAATTACATGGCGATTGCATTTCATACAATAAAGAGACAACCATATGGCTCCTGCCAGTTGCCGATAACTCCCTTACAAAACATGATCATCTCATACAATAAAATGTAGCATCATTTCTTGACCATATCACATCACAACATGCCCTGCAAAAACAAGTTAGACGTCCTCTACTTTGTTGTTGCAAGTTTTACGTGGCTGCTACGGGCTGAGCAAGAACCGTTCTTACCTACGCATCAAAACTACAACGATAGTTTGTCAAGTTAGTGATGTTTTAACCTTCAACAAGGACCGGGCATAGTCACACTCGGTTCAACTAAAGTTGGAGAAACTGACACCCGCCAGCCACCTTTGTGCGAAGCACATCGGTAGAACCAGTCACGCGTAAGCGTACGCGTAATGTTGGTTTGGGCCGCTTCATCCAACAATACCGCCGAACCAAAGTATGACATGCTGGTAAGCAGTATGACTTGTAACGCCCACAACTCACTTGTGTTCTACTCGTGCATATAACATCTACGCATAAACCTGGCTCGGATGCCACTGTTGGGGAACGTAGTAATTTCAAAAAAAATCCTACAGACACGAAAGATCATGGTGATGCATAGCAATGAGAGGGGAGAGTGTCGTCTACGTACCCTCGTACACCGTAAGTGGAAGCGTTATGAGAATGCGGTTGATGTAGTCGTACGTCTTCACGATTGACCGATCCTCAGTACCGAACATACGGCACCTTCGCGTTCAGCACACGTTTAGCTCGGTGACGTCCCGCAAACTCACGATCCAGTAGAGCTTCAGGGAAGAGCTTCGTCAGCACGACGGCATGGTGACGGTGTTGACGAAGCTACCGATGCAGGGCTTCGCCTAAGCACCGCTATGATATGACCGAGGTGGATTATGGTGGAGGGGGGCACCGCACACGGCTAAAAGATCAATGACCAATTGTTGTGTCTCCAAGTGGTGCCCCTCCCCGTATATAAAGGAGTAGAGGAGGGGGAGGGGGCCGGCCTCCTATGGCCCGCCCCATGAGGAGTCCTACTCCCACCGGGAGTAGGACTCCCCCCTTTCAAGTAGGAGTAGGAGAGGGGAAGGAAGGGAGAGAAGGAGAGAAGGAAAGGGGGGCGCCGCCCTCCCTCCTTGTCCAATTCAGACTAGAGGGGGAGGGGGCACGCGGCTGCCGTGGCCGCCCCTCCTCTTCTCCCACTAGGGCCCATTAGGCCCAAATACTACCCGGGGGGTTCCGTTAACCCCCCGGTACTCTGGTATATCACTACTAGGGAAAACCTTATACATAGAACTTTAGCAGTAGCGCGGGTCAAAGAAGCACGCTAGTGCTAAGTAGCAGTAGCGCGCTTGTGCAAATCGCGCTGTAGATAAAGTTTTAGAAGTAGCGCGTCTTGTTCTAAACACGTTACTACTAAAATTCCCACGGCTTAGCCGATAGGCTACACATAGTAGTAGCGACCTATATCGAACCGCGCTACCACTACTTCCTTTGTAGCAGCACGTTTTAATCTAAACTCGCTACTGCTAAAGGATATAAAATTAAATGGAAAGACATAGAAAGGTAATTGAAAATGAAAGAAATAGAATAAGGTGAAAGGAAAAAAAATAAAATGGAAGAAAACTAAATGAAAACGTGGAAAAGGAGAAAGGAGCAGTAGTAGCGTGTATCCCAGAACACGTTGTAGATAACGTAGCAGTAGCGCGCTTTCTGGAACGTGCTACTGCTACTTCGAACTTAACCACGGGGTTCGTCCTTCCCCACGGCCACTTCCCCCAAATCCAGCTCTCCACTCTCGCCTCCGCTGTCGCCCGTCGGCCGCCGCGCGCTCTCTGCACACCCTCTACGCCGCCCCTGACCCCAGATTCAACGCCGCCCCCGCTGATGTCTACTACACAACCTTCTTCTTGTAGACGTTGTTGGGCCTCCAAGTGCAGAGGTTTGTAGGACAGTAGCAAATTTCCCTCAAGTGGATGACCTAAGATTTATCAATCCGTAGGAGGCGTAGGATGAAGATGGACTCTCTCAAGCAACCCTGCAACCAAATAACAAAGAGTCTCTTGTGTCCCCAACACACCCAATACAATGGTAAATTGTATAGGTGCACTAGTTCGGCAAAGAGATGGTGATACAAGTGGTATATGGATAGTATATAAAGGTATTTGTAATCTGAAATTATAAAAACAGCAAGGTAACTAATGATAAAAGTGAGCGTAAACGGTATTGCAATGTGTGGAAATAAGGCCTAGGGTTCATACTTTCACTAGTGCAAGTTCTCTCAACAATAATAACATAATTGGATCACATAACTATCCCTCAACATGCAACAAAGAGTCACTCCAAAGTCACTAATAGCGGAGAACGAACGAAGAGATTATGGTAGGGTACGAAACCACCTCAAAGTTATTCTTTCCAATCAATCCGTTGGGCTATTCCTATAAGTTTCACAAACAGCCCCAGAGTTCGTACTAGAATAACACCTTAAGACACAAATCAACCAAAACCCTAATGTCACCTAGATACTCCAATGTCACCTCAAGTATCCGTGGGTATGATTATACGATATGCATCACACAATCTCAGATTCATCTATTCAACCAACACATAGAACCTCAAAGAGTGCCCCAAAGTTTCTTCCGGAGAATCACGACGAAAATGTGTGCCAACCCCTATGCATAGGTTCATGGGCGGAACCCGCAAGTTGATCACCAAAACATACATCGATTGAATCACATGCTATCCCATTGTCACCACAGATACGCACGGCAAGACATACATCAAGTATTCTCAAATCTTTAAAGACTCAATCCGATAAGATAACTTCAAAGGGGAAACTCAATCCATTACAAGAGAGTAGAGGGGGAGAAACATCATAAGATCCAACTATAATAGCAAAGCTCGCGATACATCAAGATTGTATCACCTCAAGAACATGAGAGAGAGAGAGATCAAACACATAGCTACTGGTACATACCCTCATCCCTGAGGGAGAACTACTCCCTCCTCGTCATGGAGAGCACCGGGATGATGAAGATGGCCACCGGAGAGGGATTGCCCCCTCTGGCAGGGTGCCGGAACAGGTCTAGATTGGCTTTCGGTGGCTACGGAGGCTTCTGGCGGCGGAACTCCCGATCTATTGTGCTCTCTGGAAGTTTTAGGGTATATGGAGATATATAGGCGGAAGAAGTACGTCAGGGGGGCCACGAGGGGCTCACGAGGGTGGAGGGCATGCCCCCTGCCTCGTGACCTCCTCGCAGATCCCCCGACGTGCACTCCAAGTCTTCTGGGCTTCTTTTCTTCCAAAAATGAGTTCCGTGAAGTTTCAGGTCAATTGGACTCCGTTTGGTTTTCCTTTTCTTCGAAACCCTAAAACAGGGTAAAACAGAAACTGGCACTGGGCTCTGGGTTAATAGGTTAGTCCCAAAAATGATACAGAAGTGTATAATAAAGCCCATAAACATTCAAAACAGTAAATAATATAGCATGGAGCAATCAAAAATTATAGATACGTTGGAGACGTATCAGCATCCCCAAGCTTAATTCCTGCTCGTCCTCGAGTAGGTAAATGATAAAAACAGAATTTTTGATGTGGAATGCTAGTTGGCATAATTTCAATGTAATTCTTCTTAATTGTGGTGTGAATATTCAGATCCATAAGATTCAGGACAAAAGTTCATATTGACATAAAAATGATAATACTTCAAGCATACTAACTAAGCAATCATGTCTTCTCAAAATAACATGGCCAAAGAAAGTTCATCCCTACAAAATGATATAGTTTAGTCATGCTCCATTTTCGTCACACAAGAATGATATCATCATGCACAACCCCGATGACAAGCCAAGCAATTGTTTCATACTTTAGTAATCTCAAACTCATAAGCTTTCACGCAATACATGAGCGCGAGCCATGGATATATCACTATGGGTGGAATAGAATATAATGAGGGGGGTTATGTGGAGAAGACAAAAAGGAGAAAGTCTCACATCAACGAGGCTAATCAATGGGCTATGGAGATGCCCACTGATTGATGTTAATGCAAGGAGTAGGGATTGCCATGCAACGGATGCACTAGAGCTATAAATGTATGAAAGCTCAACAAAATAAACTAAGTGGGTGTGCATCCAACTTGCTTGCTCATGAAGACCTAGGGCACTTGAGGAGGCCCATTGTTGGAATATACAAGCCAAGTTCTATAATGAAAAATTCCCACTAGTATATGAAAGTGATAACATGAGAGACTCTCTACTATGAAGATCATGGTGCTACTTTGAAGCACAAGTGTGGTAAAAGGATAGTAACATTGTCCTTCTCTCTTTTTCTCTCATTTTTTGGGGCCTTCTCTTTTTTTATGGCCTTTCTCTTTTTTTGGGCCTTCTCTTTTTATGGCCTTTCTCTTTTTTATGGCCTTTCTCTTTTTTTTTATTCCTCACTTGGGACAATGCTCTAATAATGATGATCGCCACACTTCTATTTATTTACAACTCAATGATTACAACTCGATACTAGAACAAAGATGACTCTATATGAATGCCTCCGGCGGTGTACCGGGATGTGCAATGATTCATGAGTGACATGTATGAAAGAATTACGAATGGTGGCTTTGCCACAAATACGATGTCAACTATATGATCATGCAAAGCAATATGACAATGATGATGCGTGTCATAATAAACGGAACTATGGAAAGTTGCATGACAATATATATCGGAATCGCTATGGAAATTCCATAATAGGTAGGTATGGTGGCTGTTTTGAGGAAGATATAAGGAGGTTTATGTGTGACAGAGCATATCATATCACGGGGTTTGGATGAAACGGCAAAGTTTGTGCCAACTCTCAATGTGAGAAAGGGCAATGCACGGTACCGAAGAGACTAGCAATGATGGAAGGGTGAGAGTGCGTATAATCCATGGACTCAACATTAGTCACAAAGAACTCACATACTTATTGCAAAAATCTACAAGTCATCAAAAACCTTGGTACTACGCGCATGCTCCTAGGGGGATAGATTGGTAGGAAAAGACCATCGCTCGTCCCCGACCGCCACTCATAAGGAGGACAATCAAATAACACCTCATGTTTCAAATTTGTTACATAACGTTTACCATACATGCATGCTACAAGACTTGCAAACTTCAACACAGGCATTTCTCAATTTCATAACTACTCAACTAGCACGACTCTGATATTATTACCTCCATATCTCAAAACAATCATCAAGCATCAAACTTCTCTTAGTATTCAAAACACTCATAAGAGAATTTTATTATTAATCATGTATACCTAGCATATTAGGATTTTAAGCAAATTACCATGCTATTTAAGACTCTCAAAATAATATAAGTGAAGCATGAGAGTTCATCTATTTCTTCAAAATAAAACTACCACCATGCTCTAAAAGGTATAAGTGAAGCACTAGAGCAAATGACAAACTACCCCGAAAGATATAAGTGAAGATCAATGAGTAGTCGAATAATTATGCAACTATGTGAAGACTCTCTAACATTTAATCATTTCAGATCTTGGTATTCTATTGAAACAGCAAGCAAAGCAAAATAAAATGACATTCTGAGAATGACAAACATCATGTGAGGAAGCAAAAACTTAGGATCAACCGATACTGACCGATAGTTGTTGAAGGAGAAAGGTGGGATGCCAAACGGGGCATCCCCAAGCTTAGACGCTTGAGACTTCTTGAAATATTATCTTGGGGTGCCTTGGGCATCCCCAATCTTGAGCTTTTGTGTCTCCTTAATTCCTCTCATATCACGGTCTCCCTAAATCTCAAAAGCTTCGTCCACACAAAACTCAACAAGGACTCGTGAGATAAGTAAGTATAAACCATTGCCAAAACCTTATCATACTCTACTGTAGCAAATCACTAAAATTATTATTCAACATTTCATACTAAATGCCTCTGCATATTTAATAGTCCTATCCTCAAATAGAATCATTAAAGAAGCAAACATATGCAAACAATGCAAACATAACAGCAATCTGCCTAAACAGGATAGTCTGCAAAGAATGCAGCAACATCCATACTTCCCTAGCTCTAAAAATTATGAAAGAAAATTCCCACTGTAGTAAATTTATCAGATCTTAATATGCAAAACGTTTCAACATTTTATCACATTCTGACTTTTCTAGGGAATTATTGCAACAGCGGTAAACTTTCTGTTTTCAAACAGCAACATGTATACTTGTAAGATAGGCATAGTAGAGGCTATCAATGCCACTTTTATTGAAATAAAAGATGCAAAAAATTGTTCTAAATAACAGAAAGCAAATCCTAACAAAATAAATTGACGCTCCAAGAAAAACACATATCATGTGGTGAATAAAAATATAGCTCCAAGCTTAGGCTCTTGGTTGTCCTTGAATATTACCTTGGGGTGCCTTGGGCATCCCCAAGCTTACGCTCTTGCCACTCCTTATTCCGTAGTCCATCGAATCCTTACCCAAAACTTGAAAACTTCACAACACAAAACTTAACAGAAAACTCGTAAGCTCCGTTAGCGAAAGAAAACAAAACACCACTTCAAGGTACTGTAATGAACTCATTCTTTATTTATATTGGTGTTATACCTACTGTATTCCAACTTCTCTATGGTTTATAAACTATTTTACTAGCCATAGATTCATCAAAATAAGCAATCAACACAATGAAAACAGAATTTGTCAAAAACAGAACAGTCTGTAGTAATCTGAATCAAACGTATACTTATGGAACTCATAAAATTGTCAAAAAAGTTGCTGAACCTGAGGAATTTATCTATTAATCATATTCAAAAAGAATTAACTAAATATCACTCTCCAAATAAAAATGGCAGCAATTCTCGTGAGCGCTAAAGTTTCTGTTTTTTACAGCATGATCAACAAGACTTTCCCAAAGTCTTCCCAAAGGTTCTACTTGGCACAAACACTAATTAAAAGCATAAAACCACATCTAAGCAGAGGCTAGATGAATTAATTATTACTAAACAGGAGCAAAAAGAAAGTAACAAAAATAAAGTTGGGTTGCCTCCCAACAAGCGCTATCGTTTAACGCCCCTAGCTAGGCATGATGATTCCAATGATGCTCACATAAAGTATAAGAATTGTAACATAAAGAGAGCATCATGAAGAATATGACTACAACATTTAAGTCTAACCCTCTTCCTATGCATAGGTATTTTGTGAGCAAACAACTTGTGGGAACAAGAATCAACTTGCATAGGATGGTAAAACAAGCATAACTTCCAAACTTTAAGCACATAGAGAGGAAACTTGATATTATTGCAATTCCTACAAGCATATGTTCCTCCCTCATAATAATTTTCAGTAGCATCATGAATGAATTCAACAATATAACCAGCACCTAAAGCATTCTTTTCATGATCTACAAGCATAGAAAATTTACAACTCTCCACATAAGCAAAATTCTTCTCGTGAATGGTAGTGGGAGCAAACTCAACAAAGTGACTATCATGGAATTGAAAATTGAAATCAAGATGACAAGTTTCATTGTTATCATTATTCTTTAAAGCATACGTGTCATAACAATAGTCATCATAGATAGGAGGCATGCTTTCATCATAATAAATTTGCTCATCAAAACTTGGGGGACAAAAAATATCATCTTCATCAAACATAGCTTCCCCAAGCTTGTGGCTTTGCATATCATTAGCATCATAGATATTCAAGGAATTCATACTAACAACATTGCAATCATGCTCATCATTCAAATATTTAGTGCCAAACATTTTATAGATTTCTTCTTCTAGCACTTGAGCACAATTATCCTTTCCATCGTACTCACGAAAGATATTAAAAAGGTGAAGCGTATGAGACAAACTCAATTCCATTTTTTATAGTTTTCATTTATAAACTAAACTAGTGACTAAACAAGAAACTAAAAGACTCAATTGAAAGATCTAAAGATATACCTTCAAGCACTAACCTCCCCGGCAACGGCGCCAGAAAAGAGCTTGATGTCTACTACACAACCTTCTTCTTGTAGACGTTGTTGGGCCTCCAAATGCAGAGGTTTGTAGGGCAGTAGCAAATTTCCCTCAAGTGGATGACCTAAGATTTATCAATCCGTAGGAGGCGTAGGATGAAGATGGACTCTCTCAAGCAACCCTACAACCAAATAACAAAGAGTCTCTTGTGTCCCCAACACACCCAATACAATGGTAAATTGTATAGGTGCACTAGTTTGGCGAAGAGATGGTGATACAAGTGGTATATGGATAGTATATAAAGGTATTTGTAATCTGAAATTATAAAAACAGCAAGGTAACTAATGATAAAAGTGAGCGTAAACGGTATTGCAATGTGTGGAAATAAGGCCTAGGGTTCATACTTTCACTAGTGCAAGTTCTCTCAACAATAATAACATAATTGGATCACATAACTATCCCTCAACATGCAACAAAGAGTCACTCCAAAGTCACTAATAGCGGAGAACGAACGAAGAGATTATGGTAGGGTATGAAACCACCTCAAAGTTATTCTTTCCAATCAATCCATTGGGCTATTCCTATAAGTTTCACAAACAGCCCCAGAGTTCGTACTAGAATAACACCTTAAGACACAAATCAACCAAAACCCTAATGTCACCTAGATACTCCAATGTCACCTCAAGTATCCGTGGGTATGATTATACGATATGCATCACACAATCTCAGATTCATCTATTCAACCAACACATAGAACCTCAAAGAGTGCCCCAAAGTTTCTACCGGAGAATCACGACGAAAACGTGTGCCAACCCCTATGCATAAGTTCATGGGCAGAACCCGCAAGTTGATCACCAAAATATACATCGAGTGAATCACGTGATATCCCATTGTCACCACAGATACGCACGGCAAGACATACATCAAGTGTTCTCAAATCTTTAAAGACTCAATCCGATAAGATAACTTCAAAGGGGAAACTCAATCCATTACAAGAGAGTAGAGGGGGAGAAACATCATAAAATCCAACTATAATAGCACAGCTCGCGATACATCAAGATCATATCACCTCAAGAACACTAGAGAGAGAGATCGAACACATAGCTACTGGTACATACCCTCATCCCTGAGGGAGAACTACTCCCTCCTCGTCATGGAGAGCACCGGGATGATGAAGATGGCCACCGAAGAGGGACTGCCCCCTCCGGTAGGGTGCCGGAACGGGTCTAGATTGGCTTTCGGTGGCTACAGAGGCTTCTGGTGGCGGAACTCCCGATCTATTGTGCTCTCTAGAAGTTTTAGGGTATATGGAGATATATAGGCGGAAGAAGTACGTCAGGGGGGCCACAAGGGGCTCACGAGGGTGGAGGGCACGCCCCCTGCCTCGTGACCTCCTCGCAGATCCCCTGACGTGCACTCCAAGTCTTCTGGGCTTCTTTCCTTCCAAAAATGAGTTCCGTGAACTTTTAGGTCAATTGGACTGCGTTTGGTTTTCCTTTTCTTCGAAACCCTAAAACAGGGTACAAACAGAAACTGGCACTGGGCTCTGGGTTAATAGGTTAGTCCCAAAAATGATATAAAAGTGTATAATAAAGCCCATAAACATTCAAAACAGTAAATAATATAGCATGGAGCAATCAAAAATTATAGATATGTTGGAGACGTATCACCCGCCCCCGACCTTAACATCGCCCAGGACGCCGCCCGCGACCCCAACCTCGACGCCGCCATCCGCCGCGCGCCCGAGCCCCGACCCCGACCTCGACGCCGCCTGCCCCTCCCTCGTCGCAGGCACCCGAGGTGAGCACGGCTGCTCCTCCCTCTCACCTATCTCTGCCTAGGGTTTCTTTATATTTTAGTTGCATCAAATTAGTTAGGGGTCATGTAAGGGCGGAAACGAATCGGATGCGGATGCGGCTAAAATGAGTTAGGGTTCATGTAAGGGTGGAAACGAATCATAAAACGAGTAAAATTTGACCACTTATTTCACTTTATAGTTGGATAATTGGAATATCCGCTACCACTTTCCACCCCTAGGTTCATCAAATTAGATGGTAATTAGGGTAGTAGTTCCCAGGTACTAATTAGTTAGTAAGAACTAGGTATTAGTTTATTTTTATTTATAGTAAGTGTATTTTTAATAAGAACTAGTTGAATTAATAGAACTAGTTAATAAGAACTTGTTGCTATTTTTTAGTTAAAGCAATTTTTCCCGCATCGACGTGGATGATGCCTATCTCGCATCCTCGTAGTCGAGTTGGCGGAGGACTACACCTGCTTGACCAAATGGGCCATGACCGCGACTAGGCTCCGCCGGGGTGGTATTGGGAGGCGCTACCTACCGAGGGGCGCAGGTTGGTGAGGAGCTAGCCTGTCGTTGACCCGAACCTTCTTTGGTGGCGGTCGCGTGGGCCAGTGATGGTCCAGAGGCTCGAGGACCCCGCGGAGGTGGTGCGTCACCGTGTCAGTGAGGAGGACGCGCACGTCCGTCGCTACTTGTTTGCGTTGGAGCAAAGGTTCTCCAATACCTGGCATGTTCTCCAGGGATCTCACTGGAGCTATGATCCCGTGATGGTTCCTTCTCTGTGGGTGTCCACCGCCCGCGCCGATACCCGTCGTGTGCTAGGGTTTTAGTTGTATTAGTGATGTTATATGTATGACACTATTCGTGATGTATTAGTGATAATATTCGACGATGTATGGATGCATGAGATGATTTACTTTTGCTTATCGAATGCATGATAATTTGAGTCCTATAAGATATTTTGAAATGTATATCTTGTGTTCCTCAAATAGGATATATGCTTGCCCAAGTGGCCGGCCATGTTTGCAGGTTACACCTCCGAGTGGCCTATGTATTGCCGGAGTGTTGATTCATTTCCGTCCTGGCAAATTTCAGGCGCTCGATATGTCCTATTTTAGCAAAGGTCATGCTGGATTTTTCCGTGAATTCTGGCATGAATTGTGCCAGAAGATGTAGGAAATATCGAGTGCCTCGGATTTGTGTGTTGAGTATCCTGGTAGTTGTCTTTGATCGATTTTCAATTAATGTTTTAACTATGAACATAGGAAATGTCTGACGACGAAAAGGATTTTGGTATTTGCAAATACTGCGAAGACGAGCGCGTCCTGTGAGACGGAATCTTCCTAGATGATGATAGGCGCTTCAGCATCAAGCTGGACGAGAACTTCGAAGTGGATACAGTAAGTCGCAACGACAAGTCATTTTTCGTAATTAAGCATGACATTTGCTTCATTTTCTTCAACTTATAATTTAAGCATGACATTAAGCATGACAAGTCTTTTTTTACTATTCTACTAGCGTATCCCTTGCCATGCAAGAGTTTTTGTATTGGATAAGATAGGTTTCAATCGTACTATGGAGGAAAAGAAAGTTTACTTGAAGACCAAGCATGGTTATATTTTCCACGCAAAATTATACAATTTAGACGACTACACCTATTTTGGATGCAAAACATGGCGAGCACTATGCAAGACTTATGAATTTGAGCCTGATATGGTTATCACCTTTGATATTCGTCCGAAAGATGATATTGAAGGTAATACCTACATCTAGGTCGATGTGCAGACGCCTCCAGTTATACCATTATGTAAGTTTCTCAACCATATTTATGTCTTTGATATTGTTTATTAAAAAATAGTTGACAACTAATTTGTATTGTCATCTTATTTTGGTGCAAGCAAACATGTCTAGCGCTTGGTAGACAGGACCTACTACTGTCCCGAGGTTGAACTAAACTGCGAGGAGCTAAGTCATTATGTTTCATGGCTTGAGGATCTTGATACTGTCAAGATAAATTTTGTTCCAGCATTTCGAAATGTTAGTACTGAAAACGTGCAACCAATAGTGTTCGTAATGAACTACGGTCACATCTATTTAGGAAGTATGGTAAGATTTTTACTATTTGTCCTCAGTGCATCTTTTCCATACATTATTTTTGAAGCTAAACTTCATTGCTAAGTATGTTACCATACGATGTTCTTCAACAGGGACTCCCGATGAATGTTGTGCCTTATGGGATCGAGACTAAAGGTACCATGAGTATTATTAGCTTACGGCCAAGATATCCTACAGATTACTTTAGTGCATTCAAGATTAGTGACGGATGCTTAATAGTGCAAGACTAGACCAAATATGTGATGGAGAAGCGCAGAGAAGTACTAGGGGGCAGCAAACAGATGCGTTACCCACGATTAGGAGACATGTTCATCTGCATGCTCCAACTTGATCAAGGAGGAGAGCTGCACATGTTTTATGTTATTTTACCTAAGAGAGAGCAGCAGGAGTGATTAGCTAGCTAGAAATGAGTTTGAGGATGATGATGTGCTACACTATTACTATGATGATAAAATAGCTAGTGTTGGTGGTAATGACTATGATGATTATTATTAGCTAGTGTTAGTGGTGATTAAATAAATACTGTTGGTGGTAATGACTACGATGATGATTAAATAGCTTGTGCTGGCGGATTAGATTCAAGTGGAGGCAACATGTGGTGCACATCGAAAGTACTACTAGTCCAAACTGATCAAGTTTGGATTAGTAGTATACTTTTGACATGCACCACATATTGCCTCCACTTGAACCTAATCCACCTTCATTTGACACACTGTTATGGACATAATGATGTAAACCTCATAACTGGTATTGTAGCAATATTTGTACGATGGCGCATAAATACACTAAAAATAAAAAAATAAAAAAGAATACTAGTAGCGATGGAGAGAAAACACGCTGCTAGTAGTTACATTAGCAGTAGTGTGGGAGTAAACAAACGCTGCGGCTATTTGTCCTAGCAGTAGCGGGTGCAGGCATGCGTTACTGCTAAGCAATAGTTGTAGCGCCTTATTAGTAGCGCGCCTACCCTCTCTACTAGCGAGCACAAAACCAGCGCTACTGTTAGGGTTTTCCCTAGTAGTGTATGTCCGAAACCTCCCAAAACACTTCCGGTGTCCGAACATAGTCGTCCAATATATTGATCTTTACATCTCTACGATTTCGTGACTCCTCGTCATGTCCGTGATCATATCCGGGACTCCGAACTACCTTCACTACATCAAAACACAAAAACTCATAATAAGAACTGTAACTTCCCCCACATTTCGGTCAAATGCGTCTGTAAGACATGGTTCCCCCTCCCGATTCTCCATTCATATAGCATGGGTGTCAAATCACCTTCTCCCCAGCCGCGAAACCTCAGCCCCTCCTCCATGGCACACCCCATCACACCAAATTCACCGCCGTCCTCCTCCCCAATGTCATAGCCATTGTCTGTTTGTCGTCGTGCACTGGGCTATGTGCCTCTTACTCCGTGCTGCCGGAGCTACCTCGACGACGACCGCGTGAACCGTACCGGAGCCAATTCACCTACGCCGTTGTGCACGGCGCCGGAGCGGCTCCAACTTTGTACGCGTCCAGAGCCTTGGCGCAGCTTCCCCATAGCCGTCGACCGTCGCGACATATGTACTTTCCTGCCACCGGTAGCCACCGCAACCGCGCCGCCATCACCGACTCGACAGTTGGAGCTGCCTACTTCACCGGGCCGCAAGATAGGTTTTACACTGATCTTAAATAACTTTATTTAGGCGTCAGTTGCCTGAATTTTTATTCTAGGCCAGTCGATTCCCATTAGGATGCCGGTTGGCTGTGGCAGCAGTGCCTCGGTGTCTATCGTAGGGGTGCGGGGGCGCAAGTTTTCCATGGAAGCAACGCTTAGGTGGCTATCATAGAGTTGTGTGGGTTGAAGGCACTGCCGCTGCCGGATCTGGATGAGGCAAGTCTTTGTGGTTTGGCCTGGGGCGGTGCAACCATGGTAGTGCAGTGGGGCAGGGCGGGGTTTTGGTCGGAGCTCTCGTGGCCAGGGACGACGGAGGCAGGCTGCTCTTCCTGTGGTCACCGGCTCTTCGAAGAAGATTTTGAACATTGTCAGCTGGGAGGCTCAAGACGGCCATCCAGCCATTCGGCGTAGATTTGATAGTACCCACAAAAACCATGTGACCCCCAATTTAGTTTTCAGTCAACAGGCGTGTGACCAGTCTCGTACCTTAGTGTTGGTCTCTTAGGGTATTTCTTCAGATCAGAGATATGTGTCGTTCTTAACATTATGTTTTTTCTGTATCTTCGGCCACATCATCTTCCTTCTCACCGCAGCTGCTCCAACAAGGGAAGCGTGCATGCACCAGAAGGGAGCTATAGTCCCCACTCAAAAGTTCCGTGCCTCGAATGTGCGTGCCTGACATGGACAGCCACAACAACCGCAGGGCCATCAACAAGTCAGCAGATGATGCTCACTCCTATGGATGGTGGCCAGATAGGTTGTACCCTCATCTTACTTGTGTGCAACATTTATGACTTCCTTAATCATCTAAGCATGGAAAATAGATTATCACATGTCACTGTATATTCATGCTGATCTCTTAAGAGTCTTGTTTAGGAGTTAACGCTAATCCATAGTTTAGATAAGAGACTTGTTCAGGTGTTAACATTGTTCCATACTTATCATCCATCAGCCAATTCTATCCCACAGGCTGGTGATTATACCACCTCTTGTATTACCTATGTTGTTGTTCTTTAATAATTTTGTGTGCCATCTAATTTATCTCGAGTACAAATAATACATATTCTATAGCTTTCATCTGTGTTCTCCCTAAAGGTTTTGAGACCTGTTGCTGCTAGTTAAGTCCAGTCCTACTGTTTATGTCGCCTCCTATAGGCACTCATTACATAATCTAGCTACTTGTTGTCTTCCATGCATGTCAGATATAATTGCACACAATGATATATCCACAAGAACCTCGTGGAGCAATGTAACGGCCAACAAACTTGACGTCAATGATACCCAATATGATGGAACAGTTAAAGGAAGTTCTTCAGAAGACTTGCAGAAAGATGATGAATCCTATTCACCCCACAAGGCCCTTGCTCTAATTTGGCCCGTGATATGTGTACATCATGCTTATAATGTCCTCGAGTACATCTACTCTGTTGCAATGCCATGTGCTTAGCCTGCTGATCATGCATGTAAATATGTCATGCCTTCCTATTTTCAGTACCTATTCCATTCATCATAACATGTTTTCAAATTCAAGTACTGTCATTCTAATCTGTCGCCATGCCATCTGCTTAGTCTGGACATCATGCTTTTAATATTGTATGCATTGTTATTCATCAGTATGTACTCCATCCGTCTACCATACCATGCCTTTTACATTGAAGTGTTATTCTACTGGTCTTCCGCAATGCTATCTTAGTTTGCCAATCATACACGCATATGTTGTCTTCATGTTTTTAAATACATATTCCGCTCTCATATAGTTTTACATTCAACTAGCACTACTGGAATCAGCTTCTTTGCCGTCCGCCATGGCAGACGGCAAAGGCATGGATCACGGACGGCAAACTTCTTTGCCGTCCACCAGCAGATGGCAAACTATCCGTCTGAACACGTGCCAGCAAAGGCCTTCTTTGCCGTCCGCTTCCTGTAAATGGATGGCAAAGGATTTTGCCATCCGTCATCCGAGGCCAGCAGACGACAAAGACAACGTACGACAGTGCGGTGGCGTGAGAGCCGTTAGGGGGTTAACGGCGCTATTTGCCGTCTGCCAGCAGACGACAAAGAATCAAAGCTCTTTACCGTCCGCTAATAGACGACAAAGAGCTCAGCTAGGCAGTACTGGAAAGCTGCCACGTCGACAGCTATGTCGTCTGCTGGCAGACGGGAAAGTGATTTGAATCTTTGTCGTCCGCTGGCAGACGACAATGTGACCAAATAGGTAGCCAGTGTTTCCAGGTTTTACAGGTAGCTGCCATGTGTCTCTTTATCGTCCGCTAGCAGACGGCGAAGCTCTTGGCCGTCTGCTAGCGGACGGCAAACTGGCTACATATCCCCTGTTTTTATTTGAATCCATTTAATTTCACGGGAATTCACACACAGATATACATATTTTTTTTCACATGCACAACAGACATATGATGTATCCAACACATAGCTCCATCCATGACAACATACATACATAATAAGAAACGGAGTTACATCCGTACATATTACAGTAACATCACAATGTTCGTCCAACACATTGTTCCATGCATCCATATAACAAGTTCCACATTTTTTTATCAATATAAATTAAAAAAAGAAAAGGGAAACAAGCACTCCATCCATGCAAACTTCCATATAGTGAATTAAATCTGCAAAATGGGAAACAAGAAAGTTAGAAGAAGAAGACTAGAATTAGAAGAAGAAGAAGAAAATGAAGAAGAAGAAGAAGTAAGCATACTTAGGTAAAATGGAGCTAACCTAGCTAATTGTGCCATTTTTGAGTGAACTAAGCATATCATGCCATTTTTGATATAACTTAGAGTTAACTACATTTTGGAGAAGAAGAAGAAGAAAAATAGAAGAAGACTAGAAGAAGAACTTCTTCTTTTCTTCTTCTTCTTCTTCTTCTTTTATTCCTATTCCTTCTTTTCTTCCTCTTCCTGGATTTTCTTCATATTATTATGTAATTCGTGGCCTAATAGGCTAAATTATGTCATAAATGGACTAAATAGGCTAAATAAGAAGAAAAATACCATTATCACTGAGGTGTAGGAATGGTCGGGGCTGCGCCAGTGCCAGACGGAGGTGAAGGACCTGTTGGGGTTCCGGCATTGGCAGAAGGAATGGTCGATGCTTGTCGGGAGCCATGCTGCACCAAAGATCATTTCCAATAATGTCTCGTTAGTAAGTTCGCAAACTGAAATGTGAATAGTAGTAAGCAACGACCATTCAAATCAAACTCACAGTGGTCGCCGGAGCAATCTGGGGCATCGGCGGAGGGGCCTGATCATTTTCTCGCACATGATCTGCACATTTGGTTCTCATGAGTCAGTCATATTACATAGTAATGTGAACATTACGTGCATGATTGGGCTAATATGCACAAGAAGCTCAACGCGACGAGCTCGTATAGGGCCCGGTTAGCGCTGTCGTTCCGGTTCCTCTCCTCCTCCAACAGCTTAGCCGCCCTCTCCTCCATCTCCCTCTCCCTCTCCGCCGCCTCCCTTTGTGCCTCCCTTTTTGCCTGCTCCACAAGCGCCTTCGTCTTCAATCTCTCTTTCTCAACAATAGCCTGCAACACACCACTCCTCGTTAGCATTGTAATCATCGACAGACGCACACAAAATGTAATGGAGGAAAGGTGAGAGAATCTATATAACTAACCGCCATGGCGATCTCCGCGGGCTGTGCATGAGGCGGTATCTCAGGATCAGAGCTACTCAGGCGCTTCTTGATCTGCAGGAGAGTCTTAGGACAACGTATTAGTCCATCACCGATGGCTAGAGAGCCATGGGACCTCCCGCCACCAGATATCATCACCAGCTCTGTATCAAAAGGATCCTTGCTCGGGTTAAAGTCCGCCACCAAATATTAGTTAAGGCCTCAAGCTAGCATGAAGAATGGTATTGCTATGTAAATAGGTCATTTTGGAGCTAAGAAAGGTTATTATGTCATTTTCAAGGAAAATAAGCTAAGTTTAGGTCATTTTCGAGGTAACCAAGATTATTATGCCATTTTTGACCAAAGTATGCTAATTATGTCATTTTAGAGCTAACTATAGCATATTAAGTCATTTTATAGAGCTATCTAAGGTTATTATGTCACTTTAGTGCTAAATATGTCAGAAATGAACTATCCAAGGTATTATGACATTTTTTAACTAACTAAGCATATTAATTAAGTCATTTTGGAAGGGATAAATGCTAGCATGAAGAATTAATTGCATGAATCATGTAGCAAACCACATACCCAGTTATCCCCGTACTCAAATAGGTTGGAGCTCCCTTGATGGTGTGGTACACCTTCCATTTTGTCGCGCTTATCCTTGGCCCTTTGGTGTTCGTCTTTCCATTGGGGAGAGCACCACGCATCCACCAACCCTCCCACCAGTCCATCTTATCCACACACCATCTCGGGGGCACCTAAGTGAGTCAAGAGAAATTTCAGCGCTACGCCTACGAATCAAATCAAGAAAACTAAGTTCAAGGCCTTAAGAATAGGTAATTACCTGCATGTACTTCTCCTTACTCAGAAACTTGCCGCGATACTTCTGCTTGCCCCTCCTAATACCCTTCGAGGCATAGTAGTCTCGAACGGCCTGCACCCGAGCCTCGTGCCTTAAGTTCTGAAGTAGGAGCTTGCACTCTGTTTCGACAACCATACACGCGGCCTCCTGCTCTCCCTCTGAAACCATGTAGAAGGTCTGCAATCAAACAAGACAACACTGATTAGTACAATCACTAGGTAGTGTTGATTTTTAATTCCGTAAAGGAGAAATTACCCAAAACTGACGGAACACAATGTCGGCCACTGTCTCGCACAAGACACCGTCGACTCTCTCCTCCGGCGGGGCCGAGGCAACCGAGTACAGCTCCCAGGTCAGTGCTAGCTGTGGAACCTGACCCTCACCGGGCAACGTGACCCACCCAGGGAAGTGCTGTCGGCAAAGCACACCAAGGACCTGGTTGGGCCTACGGGCACCACGAGGGCGTATCCAGCCCCTGCAGTATGACAAGGCCAACACATTAGATATTAATTTGAAGGAACATGAAGGCAAAAGGTTAAAAAATAGTAAATGCACTTACTTCAACCCTTTAGGCGCAATCAACCACCTCTGGTCGGGGGTCGTCAGCATGGGCGGGAGCTTTGTAAAGCCATGCTTGTAGACCTTCTTGCCCTTCTCAACCAGCTCGTCGTCACTGTAGCTATCATCTGAAAAGGTGTCCTCGCTACCATCCTCCGGGCCACTAGCCTCTGGAGTCTCGTGGGCCGAAGACCCCGTGACTGGAGTCTTCTGGGCGAAGACCCCATGACCGGAGTCTTCCGGGACGAAGACCCCATGGCTGGAGTCTTCTGAGACAAAGACTCTAGGACCGGACTCACGTGGGAAGGATCGGTGACCCGAGTCTGGTGGGGGGAAGGATCAGCGACCGGAGGCTCATGGACCGGAGTTCGAGACGGGTCCACGACAAATGGAGCACTCCTGTTGTTGGGTGAATCAACTGAGGGTGGCAGCGAGGAAGGCGTAACAGCCTTCCTACCTCTCCCGCTTCCACGTCCACCTCCAGCAGGCTTCTTCGTCCTCCCGCGACCTCTCCCAGCCGAAGAAGAAGCGCCCGCCGCAGTTGTCTGCATACTGTCTAGCAACACTCCCTGGAGGGGCCGGGCTGGAATAATGGAACCACCCCTCCCAGTAGCGCTCGCAGGAGGATCGGGGCGCTCTGGACCCTTGCCCACCATCCTGTCAACACCTGAAATGACAAAAAGTAAATGAAATTAGTACAACAAAAAAGTTTTGGATGCCTGACATGAACATAATAATATGTATATAATTTAAGTGTATCATAATCATGACCATAATAAAAATACACCCGATCAACACAAATATATATGGGGTCGGGGTGTGGTGTCAGGGTGTCGGGGTGTCGGGGTCGGGGTGTCGTGCCGGGGTGTCGTGTCGGAGTCGGGGTGTCAGGGTCGGGGTCAGGGTGTGGTGTCAGGGTGTCGGGGGTCGGGAGTAAGGGTGGGTGTGGTGTCAGGGTGTCGGTGGTCGGAGTGTCGGTGGTCGGGGTCGGGGTGTGGTGTCAGGGTGTCGGGGTCGGGGTGTCGTGTCTGGGTCGGGGTGTCAGGGTGTCGGGCTCGGGGTCGGGGTGTGTTGTTAGGGTGTCGGGGTCGGGGTTGCGGTGTGGTGTCATGGTGTCGGGGGTCGGGGGTTGGGGTCGGGGTGTCGTGCCGAGGTGTCGGGGTGTCGATCGGGTGTCGGGGTCGGGTCGGGGTTGGGGTCTCTTTTTTCCTCTTCTTCTTATCTTCTTCCTCTTCTCCTCCTCTCCTCTTTCTTCTTCTTCTTCTTCTTCTTCTTCTTCTTCTTCTTCTTCTTCTTCTTCTTCTTCTTCTTCTTCTTCTTCTCTCCCCTTTCTTCTTCTTCTTCTTCTTCTTCTTCCTCTTCTCCTCCTCCTCCTCCTCCTCCTCCTCCTCTTCTTCTGCTTCTTCTTCTTCTTCTTCTTCTTCTTCTTCTTCTTCTTCTTCTTCTTCTTCTTCTTCTTCTTCTTTCTTTCTTTCTTTCTTTCTTTCTTTCTTTCTTTCTTTCTCTCTTCTCCTCCTCCTCCTCCTCCTCCTCTTCCTCTTCTTCTTCTTCTTCTTCTTCTTCTTCTTCTTCTTCTTCTTCTTCTTCTTCTTCTTCTTCTTTTCTCTCTTCTTCTTCTTCTTCTTCTTCTTCTTCTTCTTCTTCTTCTTCTTCTTCTTCTTTTCTTCTTCTTCTTCTTTTTTTTCTTCTTCTTCTTTTCTTTTCTTTTCTTCTTCTTCTTTTTCTTTTCTTTCTTCTTTTCTTCTTCTTCTTCTCTTTCTTCTTTCTTTTCTTCTTAAACTAAAACTAAAAAATCTAAAAAAATAAACTAACTAATACTAAAACTAAACTAAAATAACTAATAAAACTAATCTAAAATAATAACTAAACTAAAACTAAACTAAAACTATAACTAAAACAGAAACTAAACTAAAAGAAACAAAAAGAAACTAATTAAACAAAAAAGGGGGAGGAGCTCACCTGGTGGAGGGGGAGGCCGGACGGCTGCGGCGGCCTGGAGGAGGCGGCGACCCGGTGGAGGGGGAGGCCATACGGCCGCGGCGGGACAGGGCGGGGCGTGGACGGCGACGGGGCGTGGACGGCCACGGCGGGATGGGGGCGGGGCAACGTGGAAGGGGCGGCGGGGGTGCGGTGGAGGTCGGGGGGCTGCAGGGGAGGGGTGCGGGGCGGCGGGGCGGCCGACTACAACAGACCGGGTCGGCGGCGGCGCGGGTGTGGGTGGGGAGGAATGAGAGAGTGGAGAGAAGAGCGGGGGGGGGGGCGAGATGTCCATTATCGTACCCGCCTCTTTGTCGTCAGCCAACGGTCGGCAAAGAGGTGGGGCCGGTGGGCGGTTAAACATTAACTGGACCCACCCACCTCTTTGTCGTCTGCTAGCGGACGCCAAAGATTCTTTGCCGTTAGCCAGCGGACGGCAAAGAACTTGCTGATGGCAAAGACTTTGTTTGCCATCAGCCACATCTTTGTCGTCCATTTTCTTGTGACCTTCTTTGCCGTCAGCAAGCGGTCGGCAAAAGAGTGGGCAGACGGAAAATAAGCTAATTCCAGTAGTGTAGTGTTTTTTTTACTCTGTTGTCATGTCGTATCACTAGCTCTTACATCATACTCCCTCCGTCTGGATTACGTGTCGCAGAAATGGATAAAAATTGATGTATCTAAAACTGAAATACGCCTCACATCCATTTATTTATGGATGGAGGGAATACATGTCAATATGTCATGCCTTTCTATTCTTCAGTACCTATTCCATCTCTTTGCCGTAGTATGTTTTACAATTGAAGCACCATTCTTCTATATAAGGCATGCAAGTGGAAGATGGCTATGTTAGAATCTGAAGGGCTACAAAAAAGGTCTTTGCAAAATATCCAAATGCCAGGAGATAGTAAACCAACTCTAGTGTTCATAGATACTACTCTAGCATAGAGAAACCCAACTCCTCCTGATAATCAACAGATTCAGTGGCCAAAGAACTAGTCTGCTCCACGCCAGCAAAAATATGTCAACTCCTTTCTAAGAAGCATGTGTGTATCCTCGCAACATGAAATTTTATAGCATTCAGATCATACTTTCTACATGTTTCTTACCATCTTTCTTTTAGAAAACAAGCATAAAGGATAGAAGACTTTCTATACTGGGATCGTGTTCAAGGAAATTATCTTGCGGGAATTCTCTATGCTGCAATGCTGATGTAAGTACCTGTTGTGTATATCACTATATTTTTACATCAGCATGTATTTTGTTAATCAGCGTGAATCCAACCTTTATCTGATCTAAATTTACTTGTAGCAAAATGTATTATTAAAGGCGACAGTGTTGATTTTTGTAAGGAAAATGCCTGGTAGTTTTGCATACTGAGCTGCATTAGTGTATGATCTCATATCATACACATTACTAAATTGTAGTGATGTGGTCTCGTTTCCCAATCATTCATTGTCTCAATGTTGCTTTCCTATTATCTTGTGTTAATTTGGTGTAGCCTGGCATGGTTTGGTTGCCCAAATGTTCATTGTGTCAATGTTGCTTTCCTATTATGTGACCTAGCCAATGATAGCAATGCTAGTGTGTTAATTTGGTGCCTGCTGCTGAAGATAAGAAGACAAACTCTGAAAACATCAAGGCAACCCCATTGTTTGTTTCCAATAAATCTAGGGCAAGTAATATGGCAATAACTCTTGATTAATCTGTTCAGTTCCCCTCCTAATTTATTTTATGATGCAGTGGTCGAGACATTCTCCACTATCAATAATACAAGCTTTCCACGCTATTCCACTCCCCGCATTACCTAGAGAGAGGTGGTGGTAGATAGATAACCATGGGGTGCAAGATCATGTGCCTGTTTTATGGTGGATCTTCGGGTCCGAGCGGGCCACAGTTCCTTACAAATGTGATGTGGGCCTCTCTCTCGGCCCATCTCAATCTTATATTTGCAATACAGTTTCTCAAAAAACAATAAAATGTTTACAATACAAAATGTACATGCCGAGGATTATGGATGCGTGTCACTGATAGCGATCTCCACCTAGGACTAGCTATCTCATCTTCCCCCGTCTCACTTTGATCAAAACCACTAAAAAACTAGTGCGCTATAGCGTCGCTAATAGCATGCTATAGCGTATTGAGACTTGCCTCATTAAATATATTAGTGTACAATGTCTCACTAACAGCATGCTATAGCGCGATATAGCACACTGATAGCGTATTTTGAGGTCGGCGCTATTTTGTTGAAGCGTGCTATTTTTTTCATTGATCAAAACAGGCTATTCCACTCCCTGCATTACACATCTGCAATCTTAAGCAACCCTACCCTCCACTAATTAACAGCCATAGCCAGCCTTAAAGCATCTACAATCGGACCTCTCAAAGCCGCCTCATACGCTCGGGCGGGCAGCCCGGTCACTGTCTGGTCACGATTTTTTGACCCAGATGGGCCCCTCAAATGACAGGGCTGTCTGGTACCCCCATATCCAGCCCAAATATGGGGCGGATAAGGGCACGCCTGCCGGGTCGGACCCGACAACCCAACCCTACCCTAAATTGCACCAAATCCACCAATACCTTCCTCCTTCTCTCGTCCTCGTCCAACCATTCCCGCGCCCGGACCCTCATCGGCCTCCATCCTTGCTCCCAATCCTCACCTCTGGTCCCGATCCAGCGCCGGAGATGTCGTCTGTTGTCTACTACGCGACCTTCTTCTTGTAGACGTTGTTGGGTCTCCAAGTGCAGAGGTTTGTAGGATAGTAGCAAATTTCCCTCAAGTGGATGACCTAAGGTTTATCAATCCGTGGGAGGTGTAGGATGAAGATGGTCTCTCTCAAACAACCCTGCAACCAAATAAAAAAGAGTCTCTTGTGTCCCCAACACACCCAATACAATGGTAAATTGTATAGATGCACTAGTTCGGCGAAGAGATTGTGATGCAAGTGCAATATGGATGGTAGATATAGGTTTTTGTAATCTGAAAATATAAAAACAGCAAGGTAACAAGTAATAAAAGTGAGCATAAACGGTATTGCAATGCGTTGAAACAAGGACTAGGGTTCATACTTTCACTAGTGCAAGTTCTCTCAACAATAATAACATGATTGGATCATATAACTGTCCCTCAACATGCAACAAAGAGTCACTTCAAAGTCACTAATAGCAGAGAACAAACGAAGAGATTATGGTAGGGTACGAAACCACCTCAAAGTTATCCTTTCTGATCAATCAATTCAAGAGTCCGTACTAAAATAACACGAAGCTATTCTTTCCGTTTGATCTATCATAGCGTTCGTACTAGAATAACACCTTAAGACACAAATCAACCAAAACCCTAATGTGACCTAGACACTCCAATGTCACCTCAAGTATCCGTGGGTATGATTATACGATATGCATCACACAATCTCAGATTCATCTATTCAACCAACACATAGAACCTCAAAGAGTGCCCCAAAGTTTCTACCGGAGAATCAAGACGAAAATGTGTGCCAACCCCTATGCATAAGTTCACAATGTTACGGAACCCGCAAGTTGATCATGAAAACGTACATCAAGTAGATCACGTGATATCCCATTGTCACCACAGATAAGCACATGCAAGACATACATCAAGTGTTCTCAAATCCTTAAAGACACAATCCGATAAGATAACTTCAAAGGGAAAACTTAATCCATTACAAGAGAGTAGAGGGGGAGAAACATCATAAGATACAACTATAATAGCAAAGCTCGCGATACATCAAGATCGTGCCAAATCAAGAACACGAGAGAGAGAGAGAGAGATCAAACACATAGCTACTAGTACATACCCTCAGCCCTGAGGGTGAGCTACTCCCTCCTCGTCATGGAGAGCGCCGGGATGATGAAGATGGCCACCGGTGAGGGATCCCCCCTCCGGCAAGGTGCCGGAACATGGTCCCGATTGGTTTTTGGTTGCTACAGAGGCTTGTGGCGGCGGAACTCCCGATATATTGTGTTCTTCGATGTTTTTAGGGTATATGGATATATATAGGCGAAAGAAGTCGGTCAGGGGAGCCACGAGGGGCCCATGAGGGTGGGCGCGCGCCTAGGGGGTAGCGCGCGCCTCCTTGCTTCATGGCTTCCTTGAAGCTTCCCTGGCGTCTACTCCAAGACTCCTGGATTGCTTCCGTTCCAAAAATCACGCCCCCGAAGGTTTCATTCCGTTTGGACTCCGTTTGATATTCTTTTTCTGCGAAACACTGAAATAGGCAAAAAAAACAGCAATTTGCAGTGGGCCTTGGGTTAATTGGTTAGTCCGAAAAATAATAATAATAAGTGTAAAATGAAGCCCATTAAACAACCAAAACAGAATATATAATAGCATGGAGCAATCAAAAATTATAGATACGTTGGAGACGTATCAAGCATCCCCAAGCTTAATTCCTGCTCTTCCTCGAGTAGGTAAATGATAAAACATAATTTTTGATGTGGAATGCTACTTAGCATATTCTTCAATGTAATTTTCTTTATTGTGGCATGAATGTTCAGATCCGAAAGATTCAAGATAAAAGTTTAATATTGACATAAAAATAATAATACTTCAACCATACTAACCAAGCAATTATGTCTTCTCAAAATAACATAGCCAAAGAAAGCTTATCCCTACAAAATCATATAGTTTGGCCATGCTCCATCTTCGTCACACAAAATGCTCTCATCATGCACAGCCCCGATGACAAGCCAAGCAATTGTTTCATACTTTAGTATTCGCAAACTTTTTCAACTTTCACGCAATACATGAGCGTGAGCCATGGACATAGCACTATGGGTGGAATAGAATATAATGATGAGGGTTGTGTGGAGAAGACAATAAAGGACAAAGTCTCACATTGACGCGGCTAATCAACGGGCTAGGGAGATGCCCATCAATTGATGTCAATGCTAGGAGTAGGGATTGCCATGCAACGGATGCACTAGAGCTATAAATGTATGAAAGCTCAACAAAATAAACTAAGTGGGTGTGCATCCAACTTGCTTGCTCACGAAGACCTAGGGCAGTTGAGCAAGCCCATTGTTGGAATATACAAGCCAAGTTCTATAATGAAAAATTCCCACTAGTATATGAAAGTGACGATATAAGAGACTCTCTATCATGAAGATCATGGTGCTACTTTGAAGCACAAGTGTGGAAAAAGGATAGTAGCATTGTCCCTTTTATATATTTTTATTTTTTTATTTGGCCTTTCTTTTTTTATTGGCCTTTCTCTCTTTTTTTGGTCTTTCTCTCTTTCTTTGGCCTTTCTCTTCTTTTTTGGCCTTTTTTGGGGATCATGCTCTATTAATGATGACCATCACACTTCTATTTATTTACAACTCAAAGATTACAACTCGATACTAGAACAAAGTATGACTCTATATGAATGCCTCCGGCGGTGTACCAGGATGGGCAATGACTCATGAGTGACATGTATGAAAGAATTATGCATGGTGGCTTTGCCACAAATACGATGTCAACTACATGATCATGCAAGGCAATATGACAATGATGAAGCGTGTCATAATAAACAGAACGCTGGAAAGTTGCATCGCAATGTATCTCGGAATGGCTATGGAAATGCCATAATGGGTAGGTATGGTGGCCGTTTTGAGGAAGATATAAGGAGGTTTATGTGTGATAGAGCGTATCGTATCACGGGGTTTGGATGCACCGACGAAGTTTGGACCAACTCTCAAGGTGAGAAAGGGTAATGCACGGTACCGAAGAGGCTAGCAATGATGGAAGGTCGAGAGTGCATATAATCCATGGACTCAACATTAGTCATAAAGAACTCACATACTTATTGCAAAAATCTACAAGTCATCAAAAACCAAGCACTACGCGCATGCTCCTAGGGGGATAGATTGGTAGGAAAAGACCATCGCTCGTCCCCGACCGCCACTCATAAGGATGAATATCAAAGAACACCTCATGTTTCAAATTTGTCACACAACGTTTACCATACGTGCATGCTACAGGACTTGCAAACTTCAACACAAGTATTTCTCAAATTCACAACTACTCAACTAGCACAACTTTAATATCACTATCTCCATATCTCAAAACAATCGTCAAGTATCAAACTTCTCTTAGTATTCAATGCACTCTATATGAATTTTTTTATAATACCCATCTTGGATGCCTATCATATTAGGACTAATTTCATAACATTAGTAGAAAAAGGGCATGTTGTCCTGGTTCATAAGGGCCTTTTGTCCCGGTTCTTGTACCGGGACAAAAGGGTCGGTACTAATGCCATGTCCCTTTAGTCCTGGTTCAATCCAGAAACGGGACAGATGGGCCTCCACGTGGCCTGTGTGTGGAGCCCAGGCAGGAGGGCCTTTGGTCCCGGTTCGTGGCACCAACCGGGACCAATAGGCATCCACGCGTTAGCATTTCTGTGGCTGGGGTTTTTGTTTTTTTTGAAGGGGGGGGTTTGGGGGTTTTGGGGGGTTAATTTAGGTGTTTCATATATTCTGTTAGCTAGCTATAATTAATAGAGAGAAGTGTCCTCTCTTATGTCCGTGCTTGGTCGACGCTACGTACTATACATACGTATAGAGAGGACTAGACATGCTAGCTAGCTAGTAAGCAAATGAAGGAAACAGAAGATCGTCATGAACATATACGCATACAGAGAGAAGTGATATCGACCACATCTCCTTCTCCGAGAGATTGGTCGAACAACAAGTTCTCGTATATCTATCCGACACTACCGGCTACATATATACAATAATTATCTCTTACAAATATAATCTCCGAACATACTGACTCATGGTCCACATAGTATTCTCCGTCTTCAGCGATCATGTGGTCAAGAAAGAATGCCGCCAATTCCTCTTGAATTGCTCGCATGCGAGCTGGTGCTAGGAGTTCATCCCTCTTCCGAAACCTCTAATTTGAAGAAGGGGGTCAATACATATATATATATATATATGAATGAATGAAACTCAACACAAATGATGGTAATAAAATAAAATTGTGAATGTTGTTATTTACGCACTTCATATTGTTCGTCAGTGTAGCCCCACTCACAGGTCGTGTGGCGGATGGACTCGCAAATGTAGTATCCACAGAAATTATTCCCTTGTTCCTGCCACAACCACTTTACAAGAAATAGAGGTCAATCAAACTGATAAGCAAGAATGCCAAATGGTATTGATGAAACTAGCGCTTGAATCAATAGGAGATGCGCGGAACATGCTACTATAGTACTTACTTTCGGGTGTCTAAATTGCAGCTTCTTCGGGAGTCCCGGAGCTTTTTTGGTGAATTTTTTTCCAAACCCTGCCAGACAAAGAAAACAATTACTTGATATATCAGGAAATGAACAAAGTTGCTGATGTGGTGTATAATGATCGATTTAACTTACTTCTCGAGCATTTGAGTCATGTCCGCATAGTCCTGGGGATCTTCTCGTCTTGAGTCTAAGACGGTTACTAGTCCCTCCTCAAGCTTAATCTCTAGGAGAATATAGTGGAAACTGCACACGCATGTATAACTCATCAATTACATTACTATAACCTTGACTAATATATAAGGGAAACCGAATACGCACAAGACAGTAACACTCACTTGAAGTTGTAAGGAAAGAGTATTATATCTTTGTTTTCATTTATTACCAACGATCATAGCAAGTTGGCCACGGTATCTGCGGGATGAAATTTAACCTCAGTTTCATCTATGAGATATGTGTTAATGAACCCAATATCACCGACTTGTCTTTTCTTCAATTCGGCGATCTTCAATCTGCATAATATAGTGAGGATAATTATAAATACATGCAATGAAAGAGTTGAGCTATATAGAGAGACTTAATGACAGAAGTAGTACTACTTACAGACAGTAGCAGGTGACCGTTGCTTTATCGAGGGCCAATTGATTGAAAAACTGAAAGAACTCCTCAAATGGAACAGGCAACAGATCAATTCCAACGAGGTCATGCTCCTTTTTAACTCTCACATACAAAGTACTCCTCCCCCAGACTCTCTGCAGATTTTCAAGTACCAATCATGCAATCTTCGCATCATCGTTGATAGAGATCTTTCATCTTTGACGAGAGGCTTCCCGTACTCGTTATCTTTGTATCTACACCTCGATGAAATCATAATGTACATCGTCGGGCAGGTAATCTCCAAGATTGCTATAACCGGGCACCATCCTCGGATCATTAGCGACGATGTCGCTAGGCACCTTGAGCGGGGGGCACGATTGCTTCGCTTGTTTGCTGAGCTGTGCAATTTGTTTCCCAGCTCGTCGTTCGTTCAGCTTTTGATCATTGACAGTAGTTCCCGACCATTCCACTTCGACAAATTCCTTTCCAATAATGCGCTCATAGTTTCCTTTCAGCGGAGACTTGGGTGGTTTTGTCAGGGCAGCCAGAGTGCGCTTCGCTTTCACCGGATCTACCTTCTCCTCCGGAGGTGGATGTTTCTTTGCTTTCACCCCTTCAAAGAAGTTCCTCACTTCTTCTCGCGCGATCTCGGCGTTCTCCTCCGGGGTCCTCTCGTATGGTAACTTCTCTGGAGTCTTCAAAGAAGGACCGAATCTGTATGTCCTCCCGCCTCTGGCTGTACTCCTAGACGCCGGCAGAGCAGACAAAGCGGTCGTCTTCTTTACTTGCTTACGAGGCAGAGGAGAAGGACTACGATGTGCCAAAGCAGCCGGAGCGGCGGCAGGTCTCTTCCGCCCTTGCTGACGAGGCGGAGAAGGAGGAGGCTGGCTACTCGGGCGCGTCGGCGCAGGCGGAGAAGGAGGCAGAGTGCCGCCACACGCCGGAGAAGGAGCCGGCCGAGTGCCCTGATCATCACTCGCCGGAGGAGGAGGCGGCGGAGGAGGCGGAGTGCTCTGACTCGCTTGAGGAGGAGGCGGTGGAGGAGGCGGAGTGCCCTGACTTGCCGGAGGAGGAGGAGGAGGCGGAGGCGTCCAGTTCGGAAGGTTGATGAGCTCCTTCCGCCATAGGCATGGAGTCTTCAGGGCAGAACCCAGCCTAGTCTCCCCTTCACCGGTAGGGTGGTCAAGCTGGAGGTCCTCAAATCCCTCCGTTATTTCATCCACCATCACCCTAGCATATCCTTCTGGAATCGGCTGGCAGTGAAAAGTTGCGCCGGGTTCAGTAGGATAAACAGAGCCAACAGCCGCCTTGACCTTCAAATTCATCCATTGTGTCATAAGGTGGCAATTTTGAGACTCCGTGATAGCATCCACGGGATAGCTGGCAGGAGCCGTCAAGGCATGCTCCGGCTGAAGCAGCTCGGTGGAAGCCATGCTGCTTCTCCGCTGAGATGGCGAGGTAGCTTCGGGGGAAGCTTCGGCAGTTCGTTTGCTGCGATTTGCTTCTCGTTCCTCTATCGCTTGTACCTTTTCTTGCAGCTCCTGCATTTGGGTCTGCTGCAATTTTTTCGTCCTCTCGTGGCATTTGTAACCGCCTACATCCGGAAACCCAACCTTCCACGGAATGGAGCCTGGCGTGCCTCGTGTCCGTCCAGGGTGCTCAGGATTCCCGAGGGCCATTGTGAGCTCATCGTTCTCTCTGTCTGGAAAGAACGTCCCTTGCTGCGCTGCTTTGATATACTGCTGAAGCTTCTTGACTGGTATGCCCATTTGATCATTCGTCCAAATGCACTTCCCTGATACAGGGTCCAAGGTTCTACCAGCCCCGAAGAACCAAGTCCGGCAACGGTCTGGCCAGTTAATTGTCTCTGGTTCGATACCTTTATCAACCAGATCATTCTCAGTGTTGGCCCACTTAGGACGGGCTATGTGGTAGCCACCTGACCCCGTGCGATGGTGATGCTTCTTCTTCGCAGCATTTTGCTTGTTTGTCGCCGACATCTTCTTACTCTTTTCCGATGTCTTGTGGGCCACAAATGCGGGCCAATGATCTTTGATCTTCTCATATCTTC